>NC_143568.1:92225000-92534791 GCF_054136105.1 Typopeltis vanoorti | reverse complement strand
TAGTGGCCAGAAGAACAAAATATGCAGTTAGTTGCTTCTAGAGACCAGGGCATGTAAAGGATGATGGGAATAGTATGCATCTACAAATAATCTTAATGGGTGGAGGGCAGGCAATTATTATGGGGGATTTCAACTACAATAACATAAATTGGAAGGAAGGGAAGAAGGAAATGGAATTTATAGAGTTACTATGGAATAATTACCTGAGACAGCATGTGATGAAATGTATTAGGTGCTGGAGATAGATCTAGTAATTGCATCAGAGCATTTGTCTATAGTCAATATGACCACATTGCCACCAACCGGTGAGAGTGATCATATGGTCTTGACCTACGAGGTGGCTAAATGTGTGGAATTTTCAGTTAAGAGGAGGGGTATATGTGGAATTACAGGATTGGTAAGAATGACAAACTTAGGAGATTGCTTGGATCAGTGCCATGATGTGTGAAACTGTGAGGGCTGGATGTTGATAGTGCATGGGAAGTAGTAAAGGAATATTTAAGGGAAATAATAACAGACAACATACCTAGAGTCAAGAGAATAAATTAAGTGGGAATTAAATAAATAAATACCAGTATTAAGCTGGAACTACAAAAATAAGAAAAATTTGTGAAGGGGAATTCAAGGAGAAAGGTGACAGTACAAAGAACAGGCCATAAGAGTAATCAGTGTGGTAAGAAAGGCAAAAGCAGCATATGAAAGGAAACTGGCAGTAGAGGCTAAAGATATTCCTGAAGAGTTCTTTTGGTATGTAGCAAGTAAAAGAAAGAATGTTTATAGCAGAATCATTTGAATGAATGCTAATGATAGGGAGGGTTATTTGAATATATCCTGACAAGGGTGTCCCCTTTCAGCAACTCTTTTTAATATTTATTTAAATGAAATAATAATAAAATGGAATAAAAATTTCCATCAAGGAATTAACCATTCTCCTACTGTAAACTTAAACACTCTCCTTTTTGCTGATGATCAAATTACAAATTTTGAAGATAACTTACTGAAAGATATTTTAAATTTAAATGAAATAGCCAAAGATTATGGAATGATAATATCAACAGAAAAATAAAAAAACGATGGCCTTTAAAGAACAAAATCCAATAAGAACTAAAATAGTAACAGATAAGATTTTAGAACAGGCGAATTCATTTAACTACCTAGGAAGTATGATTACATATGAAAATGAAAAAGATATAAACTTAAAAATCGCAAAATATTTAAAAATAATAGGTGTAATTAACTCTGTATTTAAACCTATCTAGTTCAAGAACAAACTAAATTAAAAATATACAATACATTAGCCCTATTAGTCCTATTCCATGGAAGTGAAATCTGGATGGACCACATTCAAAGAATGAAAACAGAAAGATTACCAAAACAAGTATTAAATTACAAACCATTAGGAAAAAAGAAAACCATGGCGTCCTCTAAAGAGATTGAACAATGACTTCTGAGGCCAGAATAGGCCATTGTAGGCCTAAATCCATGAAAAGTATGATGATGATGACGTACATGTAAGGTATATACATACACTGCTTGGTAGAAGTCAATGAACACTTTGAACAAAGGCAAAGTGCATCATGCCACAAACAAGTCATGCGTTTGTAGCTGGTATAAATCGTAGGAATACGATACTTCCACAACTGTGTCCAGGTGAAATGGTTGTGAGAAGGGAACCGACAGGGCTTGAAAGAAGAGTTGTAATAGGACGCCACATTGCAGGCCTACCTGTTCAGCAAATTGTTGAAAAATTGGGCCATCCCAGGTCAGCAATCAGTAATACCATACTAAGATGGAAGTGCAGAGAGTCAAATGCATGTGATACACATAGTGGATGACCCACCATACTCACTAAATGTGACTGTAGGGTGATATGAAGAACAATAAGTAAAAGTCGCCATTTGTTGGCCAACACATTTAATGCAGAGTTCTGGGCATCGACTGGAACACAAATCTGCACAAAAACATTCAGAACCGAGGCTCACAACATGGGTTTCCCTGGTAGGACTTCAATATACAAACCTCACATTACTCGAAGAAACATGCAGCATGATCTTCAGCAGTGCAAAGGTCATGTACAGTGCAACGTGGAAGCATGGAAAGCTGTTTTATGGAGCGATGAATCATATTACACCCTCTACAGAGCAGATGGTCTGGTGTGGTTGATGCCTGATGAATGTCTCTTATCAGAGTGCATAACTCCAACCATGAAATTTGGAGGTGGGAGTGTGATGGTATGGGCCTGTTTTTCCTGATTTAATCTCAGACCTCTGTTTGTGGTGCCATGAGCACTGAACTCTAAGAGGTATCTGACATTCTGGACAATGCAATTCTTCCTACTTTGGTGTTGCTATGGAACCGATCATTCTCTTAGCAAGAGAGTGCCCTATCATAAGGCTGCTGCTGTATTGTGTGTATGTGGACATGAATGTCACCACATGACTGGCCTAAACAGAGTTCTGATCTCAACCCTACTGAAGATCTCTGGAATGAACTGGAGCATCAGGTGAGGTCAAGGAACATCTGCCATACAGCAGTCCTGGACCTCATTACATGCCTAAGGAGGAGGAGTGGTCCAAAATTCCCAATGATTGCTATCATATGCTTGTGGAAAGTATGCTCTGTAGGAATGCTGCAGTCATCGCAGTGAAAGGAGGGCCTACATCTTATTAAGGTAGGTGCCATGGCTGTTTCTTCCTCATACTATGGTGTCTGTTGACTTCTTTCCAACAGTGTATATAGTTGGTTAAAGACATGGGTGCTGTCCAAATGTCCATGGCTTTCATAGTTTCTACAAACATTCGGCTTTGAATTAATGTTGGATTTAATATCTACTTTGCCTATGTAAGTATAGGGATCTTTGCATCTTGGATCTAGAAGACGCCCTGTGTTGAATTACAGATTTCATGTTTTGTTCATATTTAAAATTTTAACTTTTAATGGCTTTTCTACTGTAATATGGATGTAATATGTAATACAAAACATAATTCACATTCATATATATGTGTAGAATATTTTTTAATGCAGTTAATGTGGCAACTGAGACATCAGTAATACTGGGATAAGAATGAAAATAATACTAGCAGTATAGAATTCCAGAATCTATGCTCCGAACCACTCAAATTTCAGCAAAATGAATTTTTTTTTTCCAAATCCACAAGCATGAAGATGCATTTTTAAGCAGTATAAATTGGTCATAATTAAAGGGTACTAAATCAGGGCTGCAGGCAGAGTGTTGGATGAAAAATGATGAATTTTGGATGGGGCATTTTGACTCCCACTACCCCTACCACCACACACATACACACATCCCAACTTGTCCTTTAGGATTTACGACTATTTAGTCCTCTGCAGATCAATATCAAATCTACACGCAACAAGAAACATCTTACTGGATGCACAGAATTTAAACTTCACTGAGACATGTTTAAAACACAAGGCCCAAAATTTTACATTACTTATATCAGCTCATGTCGTCATGTGACAAATATCTCATTCACTGCACGTGAAAATACGAGACACGTCCAGAAAGTAAGATCTGGTCAAGAATTAAAAAAAAAAAAAAAAAAACTGGTAGAGAAGAAAAAAAAACTATTATTTGCTAAAATACCTACATACACACCTCATTTTTCTACATAACTGCCACTGACTTCCAGGCATTTGTGGTATCGTGTCACCAGCTTCTGCATACCCATGTGAAAAAAGTCTGCCACCACTGAATCACACTGTTCTTCATTTCCTCATCTTCTTCAAACTGCTGAGATTATTATTATTATGAGCGACTCCAGGGAGTCCTTAGCCTCATCAAGGGAGGCCCTAAACATCATGTCCACACAACTATATGACATTCTCAGAGTATCTATCATACCTTGCCTTGAACTCACTCACCGTCATAGCACCCACAACAGACTCTGGCAGCTTATTCCACTCGTTTACCACTCTAAAAGTAAAGAACCCAGCTCTAAAACCCTTGCTAACCACACTCTTTCTAAGCTTCCATAGGTGTCCCCTAGTTCTCCCACCACCAGTCCTGATCTCAAAAAAGATGGGAGTCACTGCTTCATATGCAGGAACAACAGGTAGTCACTGGCATGAGGTTGAGGCTGGAGGGTGGGTGGTTGAAAGTTCCTACCCAAACTTCTGAATTTGCTGGACACTTCAAGATGCAGTGTGAACTTGCACGTTGTTGTGCAAAAGCAGGATCCCTGACGATAGCATTCATTGTCTGATTTTCTTCAGTGTTTTGCAATACACATTAGCATTGATTCTGGTTCGTCACTGAAGAAAATTGACAAGCCAAATCTTTTTTCAGTCCCAGAAGACAGCAGCTATAATTTTCTTGACCGACGGTGACTGTTTGAATATTTTTGCTTTCGGGGGATGATGAATGGCGGCACTGCACTGACTGTTGTTTTGACTTGACGTTTGTGTACTAAATCTATATTTTGTGACCAGTCACAATATAAAAAAAAGTTCATCTCCTTCATTTTTATAATGCAAAAATTTTTGTGCTGATTTCACTTGTTGCTGCTTATGTGCAACGGTCTGTATTTCTGGGACCCATCTGGCACACAATTTCTTATATCCCAGTTTTTCTGTCAGGGAATTCAAAAAGAAAGTTCCATAACTGTGAAACAATGATTCTCGTGAATTTTTGTGCTCACTCTTTCCACCAAATCTTCTGTCACCACACTTGTCAGCCATTGCACTCTTCATTGTGAACACTGCTGCCTAACCTTACTTTCACTCATTATGTTAAGCCCATAAACCTTACACAGTTGTCAGCCTGCCAACAAAAGCTTCACACCATTTGTGCGAGCTCTGCCTCGCAATTAGCAGGATTTTTAATCACAGCACTCATCATAATTTCTTCATAGAAGACAAGAAACGGTGACACGAGGAAAATAAAATGGTCAACAGATTGCTGAGTGATTCTATGCTACCACAGCTGCACAACCTCTCTTCCATACCTTATTTGGCAGTAAATTCTGAATTCAGAAATATGTGTGTAAATTCTTACACACATATATTCTGAATGAATATATGTGTGTAAGAATCAAAACTTTTGTTTCAAATAAAGTTCTGTTTGTGCAATATGATCATTTTTAATCATTATTTATTTTGGGTTCTTCAAGATGATTTGTGCAGTAGCCTTCATCACTTATTATAATATTATAATAAGTGGGTATTATAATATTAAACACATTATAATACCCACACATGAAGTGTGCTGTTTCCTGGAATGCATCCAGCAGATTAAGCAGGGATCCCCTGTATAAATAACAATTATTTAAATTAAGGGGATATTAAATCCCACATTATTTCAAAGCCGAATAAGAAACTCAAAGATAGGAATCAAAGAGTTTCATGCCAAATATAGCAAACTATAAAAGTTTTGGAAGACTGTAGCGTAAGCTAAAGCACGTAGTTCAACACTAGGGCAACTCGTTGCAAAGGTGGGTAAAGTTCTGATCACTATTCTTAGTATTAATCATAATGTAAAACACATCTCCTAGGAGATGTTTGATGTTATACATTATAGTGGAAGGTCACTACCCAGACCAGTTTCGATCTTTTTTGAGGTCTCATCAGTGAGCAGGTAGACCAGGTAATACCAAAGTTATAGCGAAGAGAACTTTATACTTTGCTATACGAGTTGTCAAAAAGGTGCACCCATAAATTACTTAAATATAAAGAGCCAATAGGCTTCACTTCAGCGATGTAACATTATTTAAATTAAGGGGATATTAAATCTCACATTATTTCAAAGCTGAATAAGAAACTCAAAGATAGGAATCAAAGAGTTTCATGCCGAATATAGCAAACTATAAAAGCTTACGCTACAGTCCACCGAAACTTTTATAGTTTGCTATATTCGGCATGAAACTTTTCGATTCCTATCTTTGAGTTTCTTATTCGGCTTTGAAATAATGTGGGATTTAATATCCTCTTAATTTAAATAATGTTACATCGCTGAAGTGAAGCCTACTGGCTCTTTATATTTAAGTAAAAAAAATATTTGATTTTTATGCATTCATATGTAATGTGTTGTGGTTTGAACTGTATCTTACTGAATAAATATTATAATGTCATATCACATATGAATTTCACTGAATATGGAATTTCCTGAAAAATATAAAATAATCATAATTTGAAAAGAAACCCACTAACATTAAATATAAATAAATAAATTGATTTTATTACTCTTCTTGCTAGCTATTATTTATATTTTCAATATCTTCTGCTACTCTGTTTTTAGAAAAGATCGCACTACTGCAAATAAACTGAGTTCTAACAGTGATGTTCAAGTGGAAAATAACTAAAAAAAATGTAAATTTCCTCATTTTAAAATAAACATGGATAGCTGTGATAATATGACAGCTGTCTGCCATTTGGGTGTAGGGTTAGTAGGTATTATTATTATAACAATGTCTCCATGGGGTCAGAAGATTCATTGTGGGATACTATATTAACCCACTCACCATTATTCATACAATACTTATCATACCTCTTCTTAAACTCATTCAAAGACAAAGCACTCACAACCACATCTGGCAACACATTAACCACCCTCCAAGCAAAAAATCTAATTCTAACACCCCAGTTAACCACATTCTTACACAATTTCCAGGGATCACTCCCCATTCTCTCCCTTCCTGCATGTACAGGGAGGAAAAAAAAGAAAAAAGTCAACAGTGTCAATCCTATAAAACTCCTTTAATAACTTACATGCCTCTATCATATCTCCTCTTATATGCCTATCAGCTAGTTTTTGAAGCTCACAGGCTTCATTTTATCCTCATAGGAAACATTCCACTGACCGGGGCATGGACAATCTTTGTCACTTACCTCTGGATCCTCTCCATTATTTCTTTATCACCAAGGAATCCAGGAGACCAGATCTGTGTGCAACAGTCCGGATGATATCGGAAATACATCAATGGTATTGGAAAGTGCCTTATTAACGCCTTATAAAGTGGAACAATAACTTCCTTATCCCTGCTTATCAACATGTTCTTCAACAACCATGTAATTTGATATGCTATTTTAGCCACCTTTGCAATATGTTTTCTAAACTTCAGTTCTCTGTCCACATTCACCTCAAGTCCCTTGCCTCGTCAACTTTTTGCAGTTCAATTCATCAATATAGTACTCAGTATGAGATCTCATCCTCCCAAAGTGCATTACAATACACTTAGCTGCATTAAAGTGGTGGCCATTTAACTTTGTCCATGCTGCCAACATATTTAAGTTCTTCTGCAAGATCTCTACATCAACCTTCATTGACTATGGCTTTTCCCAGTTTTGCATCATCAGCAAACAAGTGGATATCTCCAGTTAAATTATTTCCAATTTCATTAATGTACAAATTAAACAACAGAGGACAAAAGTACTGAGCCCTGAAGTACACCACTAGATATTATCTACTGAACATGTTTACTAATCCAACACTTTTTTTTGTATTTTATTTATTACTTATGATGACACTTTAATAATAAATATATCCATTTATAAAGAAACCAGGCTGAGTGAATCCAGAACAAATTAATAAGCTTATTTACTAATGCCAGAAGAATTAAAAATGAGAGAAAGATGTTTTTATTAATGGTCAGTAGTTTCTCCAAAAATTTTTGACTTGCATAAGACCTTGGTGATGTATTCAAAAAGTAGAGAAAGAGAGAGAGAGAGATTGCTATCAATAGCAGACTTATGCCTAGCAGAGAAGAAGACAAAGTGGAGGTCAATCTTTAAATGAATTGCTTTTTGAGGACTCTCAGATCCATCATCTTAGAAAAGGCAGCTATCATAAAAGAAAATGCTGGTTTATGTTGGAAACCTAATAGTGCAGTAAAAAAGGAAATAGTTTGTGAAACTTTTTTTTGAGGGTGGGGAGAAAAGAAAAAAGAAAGTTTTTCAAAGAAAGTTGCAAAGCCTTTTTACATCAGTCAAACCTGAATTGGAATGATTGTCTCTTTCTCTCCCAAAAGTTTTGGAGATTCTCAATTTATGTAAACATCAAAAATAGTTTTAATATTATTTATTAATATATTAATTTCTAGCACATGGCAACTGTTTTAACTGGTAAACCAATTGTACGTTGTATTTATCTTGTATTCTTGTTTTGTTGATTTGCTTGTTTCTATGCACTGATGATGTACTGTTATTTTCAGAATGAAATATCTGTACTTTAATTTCATTAAAGTTAATTACTGTGGTTATCATGTAATTTGTTGTTTATGGTTATGCCACAGGTACCTTTAAGGATAAAGAGTAAAGAAAGGCAGAATTTATAAAATAATTGCAAGTACCAGCTAGATTTCGGCTCAAAACACGAACTTTAATCACACAATAAATTCCAATCAATAGGGATTTGAAACATGAAGTGACCAGATAATTTTGAACAGGATAAAAATGTGTGTATTGCAATTAAATGAAAAATGTCTATGGAAGTTTTAAAAAATTAAAGTAAAAAATTTTCATATATGAAGTGTAGACTTAAATATACCAAATGGGGAGAAAAAGTGAAATAACATGAAATCAAAACCTAAACTTCAGAAACTGAATAGCTATATCTAAAGGAAACATTGATTGACTCAGGTAAAATCATGATAGCATCAAATATAAGCAATATACTATGAAAGTATACTCAAACTGGAAAGGAATTACCACTCTATCAGCATCTTTGGAGTGGTGGTGAAGATTTTAAAGAAGTTGATAAGAACTCGGATACAAAAATGGATCGACAGACAAGTTATACTCTGTGAGAAACAGCATCAATTTACTAAAGGGAGATCATGTTTTAGCAATTTTCCCATATCTTTATTATTATTATTATTACACAACAGCTCCAGATACTCAAAGGTTCATAGTGGGAGGGCACACTAATCCACTGCACCTAACTCACCATCTCCCCTACTTGATCCTCCTCCAACTGCAACACATAATGCTATCTACTACCCACCACTACAAATAAATTGCATGTGTTATGGCTGAGTTGGATAAAGGGAATGGATACACTGTGATAATGTTGGACTTTGCTAAGGCATTTGATAGAATACCACATGAAAGGCGGTGCACAAAGTGGAGAATATGAGATTAGGTGACCAGTGGTGTGCTCCAGGGACCGTCGTTCAAATTGCATAGAAGAGTTACAAAGATTATATTAGGTTTAGAGAACATAAAGTTAAAGGATATCTATCATCTGATGAAATTATTCATTACATGGAAGGTGGAAAGAGGACACAGGGATGTCCATGAAAGGTAAGTTTATGTGTGGTTAAGAAGGGAGTCAGAGTTAGATTTTTTTCTCCAAGAACAGTTTATCTGTTGAAGTGGAGAGTGCATCTTGTGTGAATGAGTTCATGACTCTATGGAGGTCTCAGATAATAATAATAATAATTAGTCTGCTGTCAGTACCTACAAAAATTTTGATAAACAGGATTAAAAGTAAAAAGAAATGACATTAAGGATAAGGCATAAGCAAGTTAGTTTCGACCAGGCTGGAGTACCATATGCCACATTTTTACCTTAAGGAATATCATTGAACACAGCATAGACTTTAGCTCATTATATCTAAATTTTATAGATTTTTCTCAAGCATTTGATGGTGTTGATAGACATTATGGAAGATTATTAGAAGCTAGTGAGATATTCATGACATTTCTCAGAATAATGAATGCATATAGGAAGTAAAATTTGTTCAAGGTATACATTTTTGGTCCTTTTTATAGATAGAAATATACTTTTATTAATACAGACCAGTATTTTACAAATAAACATTTATTAAAAACCTACCAGTTTCGCCAGCAAACTGTCTGGCTTTTTCAAGGTATTACGGAGATATGAAAGTAAATGCAAATTAAAAGGAACATAAAAAACATTGTAAACCAAACTGGTATCTATGGTTACACGTTTCGCGTGACAAAGATGGCTTATTGTTCTTATTCATTATCATGCATGCGTGTTTGTTGTAGACTTGTAATGTGATTACTGGCTAGCTGTAGTTCAGATTGATTGAGAGAGAGGATCAAGTTTTTCCACGAACTGTTGAGAATTATACCCTGATTTCTGTTGAGGTTTCCGCCGGTTATTAGTACTATTGTGGCTTCCTTAAATACACGATGCCTGTAGTCGTCATCAAGATATGGCATGGAGTTGTTTTGCCAATCTATCGTGTGGTTAGACGTGCAGAAATGATGTGCTAAGCCGGAAGAAATGCTTCTGTTGTGGTTTACATCACCAACATGTTCTTTTTGTCTAATTTCTAAACTTCGTGAAGTTTGTCCAATGTAGGCAAGACCACAGGAGCAGGGAATGTAATATACTCCTGGATATTTGTAGAACGGAACTTTATCTTTTGGAGATCCTAAAACTTGTCTGATGTTGGTGGTTGGTTTGAAGACCACTCTGATGTTGTTGGCTCTTAGTATTCTTGCTATTTGATAAGAAATTGACTTGATGAAAGGTATCACTACAGTAGAAACGTGCTGACGGTGGGATTCTTCTTGTCTGGGGTTGTCATTGTATAGATATTTTTTGATGATGTTTTGAGGGTATCCATTTTGTGATAATGTGTTGGCTATTAGTGAGAGTTCATTCTGTGTATCCTCCTCTTCTGATATAAACCTTTTGGCTCTATGTTTCAACATGTGGATAATACTCAGTTTGTGTGACATGTGATGGTTTGAAGTATAGTGAAGATATCTTCCAGTATCTGTGGGCTTTCTGTAAATGGATAATTTGACACTGTTAGGTTGTTTTTTTATCAAAATATCTAAAAAATGCAGTTGGTTGTTGTTTTCTACTTCCAGAGTGAATTTTATCTTGCTATGTATTGAGTTGATTTTATCCACAAACGATTTAAGGTTGTCTAGGCTGTCTTGCCATATGATGAATATATCATCCACATATCTCCACCGTGTAGATGGTTTCGGAGAGATTGCAGAGAGAATTTCTTTTTCAAGTTTTTCCATGAAAAGGTCTGCACAAGATGGTGAAAGTGGGCTTCCCATTGCTAGGCCTTCTAATTGTTGGTATATGGTGTTGTTAACTTTGAAGAGATTAGATTGAAGGCAGTGTCTAAACATCTGTGTGATGTCTAGAGGAAAGAGGTCTTGGATGATGTTTATTACCTCTTCTACTGGAACACTGGTGAAAAGGGATACAACATCTAGGCTGGCTAGCATGTCAGTTGGTGCAATCGTAATGGCTTTGAGTTTATTTACAAAATGTTGACTATTCTTGATATAGGATTCTGATGATCGTATTTTATTATTTAATAAGTTTGCAAGATGTTTTGCCAAAAAGTAGGTTGGTGATGATCTTCCATCAACTATTGGACGGAGAGGTATATCCTGTTTATGTATTTTAGGTGTTCCATATAGTCTTGGGGTGATAGGATGTGAGGATTTTAGTGTTCTCTTCACTTCTTCTGGCCAATTGTTACAATTTCTGATTAGTTGGTTTGTTTCATTATGATTTTTAATTGTGGGGTCTCTGTCTAGGATTTTATAAGTTGAGGTGTCTGATAGTAATACGTTTAACTTATCATAATAATCTTTAGAGTTAAGGATAACTGTAGAATTTCCTTTATCAGCTTTTGTAATAATGATATCTTTATTTTTCTTCAAGTTGAGAATTGCCTTTCTTTCATAAGGAGACGTGTTGAGAACAGGTTGTTTTCTTTGGCTAGGATTATTGTACTTTTGAATCTAATAGTGTCTGCAACGTTTTTTGGTAGTGGATATAGGCCTTTTTCAATTCCACACATAAAATCCATTTTAGGAATGTTTTTGGGTGTATTTGCGAAATTAAAACCTTTTTTTAGAATATCAGATTCATTTCTTGTGAGGTTATGATTTGACAAATTGAAAATCACTTTGTCATCAGGGAGGTTGTTTTGTGTCCGATATTTTTTCTTGTAAAGTTCGTTGAATTTCCTAATTTGTTTATCCTTATAAAGTTTGAAAGTTTTTTAGTAATTGCGTTGTATCATTTGGTCTAGTTGATTCCATATGGTGTATTCTACGTTGTTGGAAATTTCATCAAATAACTTGCAGCAATTACTATCACTTTTATTAAGTTCGTATCTCGTGTGTTGTATTCTTTCTCTAACTAGCGCTAATGAAGTGCGTAGATAAATTTTTTTAGCTGATATAGAGTTGATATGACCTCTGATTATAAGGAACTTAGGAATTATGGAGAATTCCCTGCAACGTTTAAGGAACGTTCAAAAGTTTAGCTTTTCTGCATTTTTCTCTTTCCATACACCGAACTTTGTGTTTCATTAAACTATTCAAGGTATACATTTTTGGTCGTTTTTATAGATAGAAATATACTTTTATTAATACAGACCAGTATTTTACAAATAAACATTTATTAAAAACCTACCAGTTTCGCCAGCAAACTGTCTGGCTTTTTCAAGGTATTACGGAGATATGAAAGTAAATGCAAATTAAAAGGAACATAAAAAACGTTGTAAACCAAACTGGTATCTATGGTTACACGTTTCGCGTGACAAAGATGGCTTATTGTTCTTATTCATTATCACGCATGCGTGTTTGTTGTAGACTTGTAATGTGATTACTGGCTAGCTGTAGTTCAGATTGATTGAGAGAGAGGATCAAGTTTTTCCACGAACTGTTGAGAATTATACCCTGATTTCTGTTGAGGTTTCCGCCGGTTATTAGTACTATTGTGGCTTCCTTAAATACACGATGCCTGTAGTCGTCATCGAGATATGGCATGGAGCTGTTTTGCCAATCTATCGTATGGTTAGATGTGCAGAAATGATGTGCTAAGCCGGAAGAAATGCTTCTGTTGTGGTTTACATCACCAACATGTTCTTTTTGTCTAATTCTCTCTGCAATCTCTCTGAAACCATCTACATGGTGGAGATATGTGGATGATATATTCATCATATGGCAAGACAGCTTAGACAACCTTAAATCGTTTGTGGATAAAATCAACTCAATACATAGCAAGATAAAATTCACTCTGGAAGTAGAAAACAACAACCAACTGCATTTTTTAGATATTTTGATAAAAAAAACAACCTAACAGTGTCAAATTATCCATTTACAGAAAGCCCACAGATACTGGAAGATATCTTCACTATACTTCAAACCATCACATGTTACACAAACTGAGTATTATCCACATGTTGAAACATAGAGCCAAAAAGTTTATATCAGAAGAGGAGGATACACAGAATGAACTCTCACTAATAGCCAACACATTTTCACAAAATGGATACCCTCAAAACATCATCAAAAAATATCTATACAATGACAACCCCAGACAAGAAGAATCCCACCGTCAGCACGTTTCTACTGTAGTGATACCTTTCATCAAGTCAATTTCTTATCAAATAGCAAGAATACTAAGAGCCAACAACATCAGAGTGGTCTTCAAACCAACCATGAACATCAGACAAGTTTTAGGATCTCCAAAAGATAAAGTTCCGTTCTACAAATATCCAGGAGTATATTACATTCCCTGCTCCTGTGGTCTTGCCTACATTGGACAAACTTCACAAAGTTTAGAAATTAGACAAAAATAACATGTTGGTGATGTAAACCACAACAGAAGCATTTCTTCCGGCTTAGCACATCATTTCTGCACGTCTAACCACACGATAGATTGGTAAAACAGCTCCATGCCATATCTTGATGACGACTACAGGCATCGTGTATTTAAGGAAGCCACAATAGTACTAATAACCGGAGGAAACCTCAACAGAAATCAGGGTATAATTCTCAACAGTTCGTGGAAAAACTTGATCCTCTCTCTCAATCAATCTGAACTACAGCTAGCCAGTAATCACATTACAAGTCTACAACAAACACGCATGCGTGATAATGAATAAGAACAATAAGCCATCTTTGTCACGCGAAACGTGTAACCATAGATACCAGTTTGGTTTACAACGTTTTTTATGTTCCTTTTAATTTGCATTTACTTTCATATCTCCGTAATACCTTGAAAAAGCCAGACAGTTTGCTGGCGAAACTGGTAGGTTTTTAATAAATGTTTATTTGTAAAATACTGGTCTGTATTAATAAAAGTATATTTCTATCTATAAGTAAAATTTGTGTTATTGTAGCACACATCACAATGATTTGAGATAAGTATTCACTGATTGGATTATGAAAAAAGTAACAGGTATAAGAAGAATTAAATGGAATCCTATATCACAGCTGGAAGATCTAGACTATACAGATGAGACGGCTTTGATATCATAAAAATATATTATTATTATTATGATTCAGGCCTCCATGGAGTCACAAGACTCGTCATGGGAGGCCCATCCAGAAAATGACATTCACAACTCTTACTATCAAGGTGTACAAGCCTATAGCCTCTCCCTCAAACCATGTACTTTTAATCAGAGATCACCCATTGATACATGCAGGTGATTTTAATAGCCATCATGAGAACTGCAAACATTCCAAAAATGATGACTGTGGCATTGCTTTAGCTGAATGGACTGACGAACAAAAAATGCTCAAGATCAGGTAACATTCAAATTGGTTGCTTTAGTGGTAACAGATGTTACTACCCCCTGACCTAAGCTTTGTATCCTACAATAACCAAGGTTCTTCTTCTCAGTCATTTTCTGTCCACTGCTGGACAAAGGCCTCCTCCACTTCTTGCCACCTTTCTCTGTTCTTGGCACTGCTGATCAATTTTCCACAACAAAATTTGACAGCTCATCACTCCACCTTCTTTTAGGATGTCCTCGGCTTCGTTTCCCTTCTTTTGGAATCCAGTTCGTTAGTACGGTGGTCCACTGCTCATCCTCTCTTCTGGATAGAAGTACAGCCCATTTCCATTTTAGTCACTTATGGTGTGTCAGTGATGTGAATCTGGCTTCTTATTTTTTAATGTGATGCCTAGCATCAGCCTCTCCATTTTTCTTTGAGTTGTTGTTACTTTATTTGCCATTGCTTTTGTTTGCAACCAAGTTTCACAACCATATGTGATGACTGGAAGTATACACTGGTTAAATGTCTTCCTTTTTAAACAGAGTGGGACATCATTGTTTTGAAAAATGCTTTTCAATTTTCCGAATGCACTCCAGGCAAGTTGAGCTCTCCTATTTATTTCTTTTTAGAGTCCACAGTTTAGATCAATGAGATGACCTAAGTATGTATATGAAGAGACTCTTTCCAAGAAATTGTTTTCTATTATTATGTTTTTTGCTGTTACAAAATTATTAAACATGATATTAGTTTTTTCTCTGTTTATTTTTAGATCGACTTTTCTACTTTCACGATATAGGTCTAATATTATTATATTAAGGTCTTCTGGAGTGTTTGCAAAAATTATAATATCATCTGCATATCTTAGTGTGTTAAGTTTCTGTTATTAATTTTTATACCATGTTGTAGATAGGAAATTAATAATGATGTAATTTTTTTCATGTAGTACTATCATATCCTGTACACCCCTTGAGGGTACATGGCAGGAATTTGATGATGATGATGATGATTTTTATACCAAGGTCTGTCCAGTTTATATTATTAAATATTTCTTGAAGGACTGCTGTAAAGATTTTGGGTGATAGAGTTTCCTTCTCCTTATCGGACACCTTTTTCAATTGATATTTTATTGCTACTTGTGTGAAGTTGGATTGTTGCTGTTGCAGTGTGGTATATTTCCTGGAGGAGGTCCAGGAACTCCCTGATTTTGGAGTGCTTCGATTATTGCATTAGTTTTGATGGAATCAAATGCTTTTTCATAATCAATAAAGGCTAAACAGAGAGGCAATTGGTTTTCTTCTGCTTTTACTATTATCTGTTTTACTGCATAAATATGATCAATTGTGTTAAAGCCTTTAAGGAATCCTGCTTGTTCTACTGGTTGATTTGAGCTAGAAGAGGGTTTAACCCAGGCATGGGCAGCCTTTCCTAGTTCGGGGGCCAAATTATAATTCTCTCTCTGAGTCAAGGGCCGGACCAAATTATTAAATAAAATAAATTAAAACAAGTTGCTACTTCATATTTCATTTATTTATAATATAATGCTTTGGTATAAAGCTCTACATAAATTTTATAATATAATGAACGACATAACAATTTAATGTGAAGATTGGCCTTGTACTTCAACTACGAGACTATCAATATTGACGTTAATATTACTTAAGGATAATCACATAGCATTTTCGAGGTTTTCGTCCGTTATTCTTGTATGAATTTTTGATTTATTGTATTTCATCCTCGAAAAAAAACTGTTCACACATACAAGGCTGTGGGACTGGATGGTATTTCACCACGAGTTTTGAGAGAATGTGCTAGGGAATTGACAGTGCCTTTAACGTGGCTTTTCAATGAAAGTCTGGCTTTGGCAAAGGTGCCCAGGGAATGGAAGGAAGGTAAGATAGTGCCATTGCATAAGGGTGCTAAAAGACTGGAAGTGTCTAATTATAGGCCAGTCTGTGTGTCATCAGTAGTTGTTAAGATCTTGGAGAAAGTAGTGAGGGACCGTATACAGCATTGGGCAGATGAGGGTAATGTTATCTGTGAGAATCAACATGGATTTGTGAAAGGACACTCTTGTTTTAGCAATATGCTAGCCTTTTATAATGAAGTTACAAGAACATTAGATGAGGGAAAGGCATATACTGCAATTTTCTTAGAGATGGCGAAGGCATTTGACAGGGTGCCACATGATAAGCTGATATTTAAGTTGCAGCACATGGGTCTGGATGTCAGATTGGTCAACTGGATTCAGGATTGGCTGTCTGATAGGTATCAGAGAGTTGTGTATGGTGGAGCAGTTTCCAGGAGGCAGAGGGTTACAAGTGGGGTCCCACAGGGCTCAGTACTAGGAACTATATTGTTTAACCTTTATATCAATGACATAGCCAGTGGATTGCAGGGGGATATTCAGTTGTTTGCAGATGATGCGAAGCTGGGAAGGATTATTAGTAATAGTGCAGATGTGGTAGCCCTGCAAGAGGATTTAAATAAGCTAGATAGATGGGCAAATGAATGGGGGTGTCAGTTTAATGCAGCAAAATGTAAGGTCTTGAGGTTTGGGAAACATCAATGGGATGCTGCATACTCTATGGGAGGAGTTATACTGGAGGAAGTAGGGGAGACAAGAGATCTGGGGTTGATGATTGATAGAAACCTGAAGTTTAGGGGACATATTGCAAAGGTGGTGAAGGTAACACAGAGGATTGATGCTATTATGAGAAGGACACTGACCTGCAGAGATAAGAGGGTTATCATTCCGTTCTATCATCACACTTGGACTATTGTTCTCAGATTTGGTCCCCAGGATTTGAAAGGGATAAATTAACTGCGGAAAGGATACAAAGACGGATGACAAAGATGGTTTCAGGACTGTACAAGGATAGTTATGAGGATCGGCTGAGAGAATGTGAACTGCAGAGTTTGGTGGATAGAAGAAGGAGAGGTGATATGATTGAGACTTTTAAACTGTTGAGAGGTGGTTACAGGGTTGACACTGGGGAGTTCTTTCGCTTGGTTGAACAGCAGGAAGGAGTGATGACAAGAGGCCATCCCTGGAAGTTACGAAAGGAAACTGTGAGTGAGAGGGTAAGGAGTGGTTTCTTTGTGTGGAGGGTGGTTGAGCCGTGGAATGCATTGCCTGATGGAGTGGTGGGAGCGAGAACGGTCAGTGAGTTTAAAGAGTGGTATGATAAACTTTGTGTTTCTCAGGGGGGGACCTCCCCTCGATGAGTCTTGACAGACTTTATGTCTTAGGAAGGACCTCCCTCGATGAGTCTTTTGACTCCTTGGAGGCCTGAATAATAATAATAATAATAATAATAATAATATGTGCTGCCGAAAAGACAAATGATTTTTCTTGAAAAGGCACGTAAATTTGTATATTTTTCTTCCACCAAATAAAATTTATAAAAATCCATCAAAGCAATGTTGTTAAATTGTGATTTTAGCACTAAATAAGCCTGAAGCTCAATAAGTTCCATCTGTAAGTTTTCTGGCACGTTATTTACATCAGCATCCATCGGACAAGCAAATATAGCAAATGTGGAGTCATTGTTTTTGAAGTCAGCAAACCTTGTATCAAATTGCTCTATTAGTGCCTTCAGTTCATCTCCATAATAATTATAAGGGATATTTTTATGAGTTGCTAGAGTAGGAAAATGATAACAATTTTTAGCTCTTATCTGACTTTCCAACAATCTTAGTTTATTACAAAAAGATTTGACATGTCCATGCAGTTCATGAACCAATTGTCCTTGTTTTTGCAATTTAATATTCAGTTCGTTTAGGAATCCAGTGACATCTACAAGGAATGCTAAATCACACACCCGCTCATCATCTTTTATTTGGTTAATTGTGTTTCCTTTTACATCCATAAAATCTATAGTGTCTTGTCTCAGATCATAAAATTGTTTTAACATTTTACCTTTACTCAACCACCTCACTTCACAATAATAAGACACATCTTCATAATCCGAAAATAGGTCTGCCAAATACTCCTTAAATTGGCGGTGATTAAGTGTACATGACTTAATAAAGTTAATACTGGCTACTACAACTTCCATAACATTTGTGAATTTAATCGATTTTGCACACAGATTTTGTTGGTGGATAATACAGTGAAAATTTGTTAAATTTTCCAGATGGATCTGTAGTTCTATTACTCTTTCATGAACTATTCCAATAAATCCATTCTGTGCAACAACCACTGCAGGGGCTCCATCAGTGCATATGCCAGGTAGTGAACTCCATTTAAGCCCAAATCTCTCGAAGACCGTGTTGACTGTTTCAATATATCTTCACCTGTAGTTGTTCATCTTAAATGAACCACTCACAAATGAATCACAGAAGAATTATTGGTGCCGAAGCACCAATAATAATTCTGTGATGTTGAAATCTGCATCAACTCCTCGAATAAATATTGCTAGCTGTGCTGTATTGGAGGCATCGGTGCTGTCATCTAAAGCAACTGAAAATGCTTCCAATCTAGCAATCTTCTCTTTTAAACTTTTTTTGATATTATCAGCCATAATTTCTATCCGTCGGACAACAGTACGTCTCGACAAACGAATATTCTCGAAGTCTTTTTTCTTTTCAGGACATATTATACTTGCAACATCCAGCAGACATTCTTTGATAAATTCTCCTTCACCAAATGACTTAGAATGCTTAGCGATTTTTTTGCTTACCACAAAGCTGGCTTTGACAATGCTGTGGTGCTGCGTTCATTGCTTGTTGAACATTTGCTGCTGGGTATCCAAGTTCTTCTTCAACTTCTGTATTTAATCTTTTTGTAGTTGTCCATCAATTTTTGAGTGATCCGCATGTCTCGAAGTAAGTGGCTCTTCAAGTTGTATTCTTTGTTGACAGATACGGATTCGTTGCACAGCAAACATACAGGCAAATCTTTATTCAGAATAAAATAATAATTCTCCGTCTAATTGTCCTGAAATTGACGATTCTCTGCATCTACTTTTCTTTTTTTTTGCAATAACCCCTGAAATTGTCCCAAATTTACAAGCGATATTCAGAAATGTCAAACAAAACTGTCTTCTACACCACAGGCACCGAACAGAACCGAACATCAATGCAGGCACTGAACAAAGCACAACACCAACGCAAGTACCAAACTGACACGTTGTAACATGTTCACACACGCCGCTAGTCAAAGTGAGAAAGCAACCTTGGTTGGAGAAAGCATAGTGTGTTTTGTGCAAGTCATATGACGTCAGCATAATGTGAGTTAGTAGAACACACCATGAATCAGACAAACTTCGCTGAAATAGATTAGGGCCCGATCTGGCCCACGGGTTGCCCATATGTGGTTTAACCTGTTTGTTATCATTTTTGTGAACATTTTGTACGGATCAGAAAGAATACTAATTGGTCTATAGTTCTTTACTTCTTCTTTGTCCCCTTTTTTTTAAATAACAGTATCAGAGTAGCATTTTTCCAGTTTTCTGGTATCTTCCCCTCTTCTAGGCATAGATTTAGTAAGTTTGTGACATGGTGAATTATACTGTTTTACTTCCCATTTAATTAATTCTATGTGAATTAGGTTTTCACCAGGACATTTTCCATTTTTCATTTGTTTTAATGCTTGTTTTATTTCATCTGAAGTGAATGGGGGAGATGAATTTTATATGTGATGGAGAAGAGTTATTTATATTTGATTTATCTATTGAAGGATTACTACAGAGTTCTTTACAAAATTCTTCTAGCCTGCTCAGAATTTTTTCATGGTTCCTTATTATAGTTACATTCTTATCTTTTATTGTTTCTTTTATTTTTATTTTATTTTTTTTTTTTGGTGTTATAAGATCTTATTTCATTTCTCATCTTTTTCCTTATTGTTTTGTATAGGTCTGCATATTCTATTTTGTAACAGTAGCAAGGTCTTTTGAATTCACTGGCTGCTGAGATTATTACTTCCATTACGTTTCTGCTTATTTTATTTGTTTTCTTCTTCAAATATATTTATTAAGTATAGTTTTTGATTGAGTTTTTCTTCATAATCCTTCTTGTTTTCGATAGCTTTTAAGTCAATTGTTTATTTTAATTTTGGTTCTCACCAGTCGGTGGTCACTTCCTTTTTTTACTTGATTTAGTACTGAGGTATCTTAAACTATTTCTTTATTATTACACAGTATATAATCTATTTCATTCTTTATTTCTCCGTTTGGACTTCTCCATGTCCATTTTCTTTTGACAGCTTTCTTAAAAAACGTATTCATAATATAAAGCTTGTTACTGATAGAGAATTCTGTAAGAGCCATTCCTGAGTTGCTGCTTGTGCCATATACATATGGTCCTATTGTGTCTATTTGGTGACTGGGATGACCTACTTAGGCATTAAAATTGCCCATTACTATAGTAAAGTTTTGATTGCTATTTCTTTTTTTGTCTAGAGTGTGCTGCAGTGAGTCATAAAATGATTCTATCTCTTCATCAGTGGGATGAGGTGGAAGCATATATTTGGATGATCCTGATTTTAAGTTTGGAGTTTATTTTAAGTGTCATTTTCTATTATTCTATCATCTGTATAATTAAATTCTTCTATAAGGTGTGGAATTGTTTTCTTAATTAGAAATCCAACTCTGTATTGTCCTTTAGTTTTCCCATAATAGTATAAGTAGTCTCCATTTTTTGGTTTCATTAAATGTTCATCCTGATTGCAAACTTCGCTTAAACCTATGATGTCCCATTTAATATGTTTTAGTTCTTGCTGTAAGATGGTAAGGTAAGTTGGACACTTCAAGAACAAAGCTTCAAGAAAAAAGCATGGAGCCTTTTACAAAAGCAGAGTAAGACTACAGGTGGATTCAAAAAACAACCTGAAGTTATACCAAAAATGATCTGCCAACCATATTGTAAATATTATTATTATTATGATCTACTTCAGGGAGTCAAACAAGGGACACCCTAAACATCATGTCAAGAACTATTCAACATTTGCACAGTACATATAATACTTTGCTGTGAACTCATTCACCATAACAGACTGTCTGGCAACCTATTCCACTCATTCACTACTCTCCAAGCAAAAATCCTAGTTCTAACATCCTTGTTAACCACACTGTTACTCAGTTTCCATGGATGGCCCTAGTTAAACTACCACCAGACCTGCTCTGAAAAATTTCCTCTGAATTAATCTTGTAAAAATGCCTCAGTAATTTGTATGTTTTGATCATATCAATCTTTTTCTGCCTAAAAATCAGTTTCTGTAACTCCTAAACCTTCAACCTGTTCTCGTAAGGTTTATTCCATAGACCTGTTACCATCTTGGTCACTCGTTTCTGGACCCTCTCCACCTCATCACCAAGAAACTCTGAAACCCAGATCTGCATGCAGTGTTCATGATGGAGTCTTCTCAAGGCTCAATAACCTGTTTGTCTTTGCTTGTAAAAGTATTCTTCAGTAACCAAGTGATTTGATGAGCTGCTTTAGCCACTTTTGCGATGTGCCCCCTAAACTTTAATTCCCTATCCACTGACACTCCCAAGTCTCTGGCTTTGTCTTCCTGGAGTACAAGTCCACCCATGTGGGTATACAGCTGGTAATCTTTTCACCCCAAAATTCATAACCTTACACTTTGCTACATTAAACTGACATCCATTTTCCTTTGCCCAGTCTGCCAATCTATCCAAATCATCCTCCAAATTTAGACATCATCTGTATTAACTATTGCTCTACCCAACTTTGCATCATTGGCAAATAACTGAAAAGTTCCTCTCAGATTCATTCCTATACTGTTAATTAATGATCAAATTAAACAGTAGAAGTCTTAGAACAGAACCCTATAGGACAGTAGTGAGGCCAGCTATGACATATGCTATAGAAACTGTTGACCTGAGGAAAAATAACATCAGCAGGATGGAAGTAGCAGAGATGAGAATGCTTAGGTGGATGTGCGGTGTGACCAAAAAGGATCGTCTGAGAAATGACTATGTGAGGGGAACAGTGAAAGTTACGAACTTAGGAGCGAAGATACAGGAGGCAAGGTCGAGATGGTTTGGTCATGTGATGAGGAAGGAGGACGAATATGTGGGAAGAAGGGTCATGCAGATGGATGTGCAAGGAAGAGGAAGTGTGGACGGCCAAAGAAGAGATGGAGGGAGCTGGTAGAAGAGGACTTGAGGATGAAGAACTTGGATGTGGTGACAGCCCAAAACAGGAAGGTGTGGAGGAGACTCATCATCAACAGTGACCCCACTTAAGTGGGAGAAGCTGCAGAAGTAGAAGAAGTTTTAGAACAGAATCCTGCAGCACACCAGTAGTCACAGGTCTTCTTTTGGACTCTACTCCAGAATAATAAACTAACTACTCCCTGATATATCTCCATCAACGACCCACCTATCCATTCCCATGTGCTGCAGTTTACTGATTAGAATTCCATGTGGTATCCTGTCAAAGGCCTTTGCAAAGTTCAGCAGTATCACTGTAAACCCATTATCTTTATTCAACTCAGATGTCACTGTATTATAAAACATGAACAAGTTACTGAGGCATGACCTACCCTTCACAAAATCAGGCTGTTCCCTCATACAGTATCCCATTTCCATCTATCCATTCCTGTATTCTGCTCTTGAATAACTTCTCCAATACTATGACAACAACTCCCGATAAGCTGATCGGTTGATAATTTGCTCCATCAGTCTTGGAGTCTCCTTTATGCAATGGAACTATTTTCCCCTCCATCCATCCCCTTGGGACTAACCCAGAGCTGAGACTTAAATTAAAAAATATATGGTCAAGGACACTGACAATTATCTTGCCACTTCACATAAAACTCGAGCTGGTATACCATCCAATCCCACAGCTGTATTCACATTAAGTTTCTGTAATATGCTATGCACCTCCATTTCATTTCCCTTAGTTCTCATGTAAGCCTTTGGCTCTCTCTCTCTCTCTTGTTCCTGCAATATCACCACCTGGATGACATACCCTTGCTGTGTTCACTTAGTAATTCTACTATTTCAATTGATTCAGTTACCTCCCTACCATCATCATTCATTAAAATCATCCTACCATATACTTCCTTTTACTCGCAGCATAGCGTAAGAACTCTTTGGGATTATCTTTAGCCTTCATTGTTATCTTCCTTTCATAATCAGCTTTTGCCTTTGTTATCACACTTGTTACTTCTGGCCTGTGCCTTGTACTGTTCATGTACCTGCAGGTCACCTTGCTCCTTAAATTCCCTCCACAACTGTTTTTTTTTTTTTTTTTTTTTTTTTTTTTTTTTTTTTTTTTTTTGCAGCTCAATATTTCAATATCTATGAATCACAAAAAGCACATCGAAAACTTATTAAAAGAGAACTTCACCAACTTAACATGAACATCAGAATTGGAATTTTCAAGATCCTTCACTGCTGAAGGCACTGATTTAGCACTGAAAGGCGTAATAGCTGGGAAGAGCTCCAGGTTTTGATTCAGAATTTCTCCTGAACTCGGGAACAACTGTCAAAAAAAAATGGCTTGCATGATTCTTCCTCAATCTAAAAACTGGAATCCTACTGAAACAATTTAAGAAGACAAAAATTCTTGCTCTACTACAGGGTGTCCCAAAATTCACGCAAGATTTAAATTTAGCGCCGTTTGTGCGGTAAAGTGTTGCCAACGAGAAAAAAAAGACAGCGTGACAACTGACAGTTCAGGGTTATTAAAAATGGAGCGCTACATGAAAGAACAATGCATTTTCATTGTTGAGCAATATTTTAAAAATAATGAAGGTTTGGCAGCTACAGTTCGCAATTTTCGTACAAAATATGGTCGGAATAGTGATTTAACTTCATCAACTGTAAAAAGATTAATTAAAAAATTCAAGGAAACTGGATCAATTAGTGATCTTATACACTCTGGCCGTCCTTCAACAAGTCGTTCAACAGAAAATATCGAAGCAGTTCATGAGAGTGTTGCTGAGAGTCCAGGAATATCAATTCGGCACCGTGGTCTTGAATTGGTCATTTCGAGAAGCTCTCTACAGCATATTCTCACGAAAGATTTGCATCTTTATGCTTATAAAGTTCAACTGACTCAAGAACTGAAGCCTACTGACTACACACAGCGAAGAGAGTTCGTTGAATGGATTATGGAACAACAACAAGTGGATGCTTATTTTTCGAACAAAATCATCTTCAGCGATGAGGCTCATTTTCATCTTGATGGCTTCATTAATCGACAAAATTGTTGCATTTGTGGTTCAGAAAATCCACGAGTGATTGTTGAGAAACAAATGCATCCACAACGTGTCACTGTTTGGTGCGGATTTTGGGCTGGAGGCTTCATCGGTCCATTCTTCTTCGAAAATGCGGCTGGTAAGGCAATAACAGTTAATGGTGCTCGCTATCGCAACATGATAATCCAGTTTTTTGTGCCTAAATTGCAAGATATGGATGTGGACGACATGTGGTTTCAACAAGACAGTGCCACATGCCATACAGCCCGAGAAACAATTCAATTACTGCATGAGTCATTTCCTGGTCGTGTAATTTCCCGTTTTGGTGATCAGAATTGGCCGCCCAGATCATGTGACTTAACGCCGTTGGACTTTTTTCTTTGGGGTTTTTTGAAGTCTAAGGTTTATGCCAACAAGCCCATGACCACCCACGCCTTGAAGGAGGAAATTGAGTGCTGTATCAACGAAATTCAGCCACATTTATGCAAAACGGTCATGGAAAATTTCGCCAAAAGAGTGCGTATATGCCAGCAAAGCCGTGGAGGCCATTTACCCGATATGCTATTCCATGCATAACCCTATACTGTATACTTTATGAATCATTAAGAAATTACAATTTTTAATTAAAAACCTGCGTTTTCTATCAAAATTACTTCTTGCATGAATTTTGGGACACCCTGTAAAACCTAGCAAACCAAAGGATCAACTCCAGAGCTACAGACCAATAGCACTACTTAGTTGCCATATACAAACTCCTGGAAAGGCTTATTTTCAATAAAATTAACCACATATCATGGATTAAATATCAATAAACAGGCAGGTTTTAGGCCCAACTGCAGCTGCTGTGATCAGGTCTCATCTTTTGCATCATTTATAGATGCAGGCATTCAAAAACAACTTAAAACAATTGCAATATACATCTATCTCACAGAAGCTTATGCCACTTTGCAGGGAGGGTCAAATATAAACTTATTAAAGTTATCTCTTCTCTAACTACAATCAGCCTAGTAAACAATATGCCAAATGACAGATATTTTCAAGTGACTCTAAGAAAAGAAAGTAATAAACAGAAAAAATAAAAAATGGTCTACCCCAGAGAAAAGTATTAGACTCTTTCCTTTTTAATTTGTATATTTCAGACCTCCCTGATAAGCAAGCCAGAAAATTCTGTTATGCATATGACACTGCTCTTGCTACTAGACACAGTTCATTTAAAAATATGAAAGAAAGTCTAACATCATCCGATCTAGGAAATCTAGATGATTACTTTAAGAAATGTAGACTATGCCCAAATGCAGAATAAACTGAAGTGTATTGCTTTCATCTGAACAATAGGCTTGTAAATACAGAACCTCGGGTCACCTTAAATGGTAATACATTATGATATCAGAAGTTTCCAAAATATCTAGGTGTCATCACACTGGACCACATGTTATTCTACAGGAAACACCTGGAGAATACAGTGGCTAAAATCAAGACTCGTAACAACATCAATCAAAAACTTTGTGGATCCTCTGCTATCTTACACTCAATCAGATCCAGGTCTAGTACTCTCTGTAGCTGAATATTGTTCACGTGTTTATCTCAACAGTTCACATACAAAGCTTACTGATACTCAGCTTAATAACACTCTGCAGTTGATATCTTGCAATCAGATCAATGAATACTTAATGGCTTCCTACCTTGAGCAACATCCTACCTTTGCATGCATCAGAGCTGAAGTTTCCTTTTGAAAGTACAATGCATAAGGACATTCCAGCCTTGAGAATCAATTGATTAAAATCTAGATGACCATCAAAATGTGAAAACTTAGTTACATATAATTTCATTTCTAGAGAAGAATGGGCAAGAAGGTGGGATACAAACACTGACGATCTTCAACTACAAAGGTGGTTTTGAAGTATTAGTAACCAATCTTCTGTACTTGAATCTCCCTGTAAGACATGAGTAACCCTGAATAGAATTCGTATGAACCACAGAATATGTGCAGACTTGTTATTTAAGTAAGGAAAATGCTTTTCTCCTCAATGTGACCTACTGCTCCTAAACAAACAATTCATCACATCACTGCTAAATGCAGCTTGCATGCTTATCAGGGCAATTGGTCTGATTTTCTCCAAGCTACACCATTAGTTAGAATGGATCAGAAACTTAGACATGCAACTTTAGCTTTTATATTATATTCATATTTTTTATTCTGTATTGTACTGCATGTGCTAAACAAAATGTAAGTGCTTAAAACAGCATTGGTTCTATGGAACTTTTAGCACTAAAACTTTAAGTTTGTTATAGCACATTTCATTACAGTGGCATTTACTATAGAGTGCTTAAGGGTCAAAGCTATAAAAATTAGAGGAGATCTCCACATAGCCTTTAAAGGAATGCGGAGAACCGATCAGGGCTTCTGACTTAATGTCCAATCCTCACCATCTCATGGTGCACCCTGTCTACCTGTATACTGAACAGACAAGGATAGGCTGGTAATTTGGGATTTAGCCAACCAAATTGTATTCTTATTGGCTTAACCAAAATTTCAAATGATGGTACAACATGACAGAATTTCATGCCAGCTGGGGCGTCGCCTAGTTAAACACGGCCCCCGTTGTTTTTGCAAGGGAACCAGAGCAAACAGCAAAAAGTCAGCTACTGGAACAAATCTTAAAACAAACCCATCCCAACTCAACATCACTAGAGTTCAAGATCGGTACTATCAACATAAGAAGCCGGAACGGCAAAGAAATGGAGCTAGCTGAAGAACTGGATAAGTATCAGATCGACATGATAGGGGTGACTGAAACAAAAAAGGCAAAATCTGGTGAGATCTTCTGAGCAATAAATACAAAATGCTATATTCAGGCAATGACAATCAAGGAAAAGAAAACGTAGCCATAGTATTCAACACTAAATATGAAGCTAATCTTCTTCAATGGTAGGCAGTATCAAGTAGAGTGATTTGGGCAAATATCAGAATGAGGAACTGGACAATAAGACTTATTTGTGCCTATAGTCCACAGAAGGTTCTACAAAGGAAAAAGTGGAGTAATTTTTTGAGGCTTTAGAGAAAGCAACTGACACAATGAAAAAGGAAAATTTCGTCCTTGTTGCGGATCTAAATAGCAGAGTAGGAAATGATTGTCAGACATACAAAATATTTTGGGAAAATTTGAAGAAAAGAGCAAAGCTAATAATAATGGCAAATACCTGTTGGATTTCTGCTCAGGACATGGACTGGTTATTACTAACACAACGTTCCAACATAAAAATGTGCACAAATTCACATGGAGAGAAGAGGCAAGGAATAAGAAAAGTCTCAATGATTATGTTATCGTTGCTAGTGTTGTTTTCTCCCTGGTGCAGGACACCAGAGTGTACAGAGGATTTGAAATTGGCAGTGATCACCATTTAGTCTTGAGCAGGATAGAATTGAATTTCATATTGAAAAAAAGAACACGTAAGAAAGTTTTAAAGCGAATAAAAGTTGAACAGCTCTCATATGCGAACTGCAGACTAAACACACAAATATTATTCAATAAAAAATGAAAGAGTTTGAGAATAGGAACCATACCTTGGAGATTCAACCAGAGAGGCATGTGGTGAGGTTGTCTACAAGGATAGAAAAATCAGAACTCCATGGTGGACACAGGAAGTTAAAGAGATAGTGAAGGAAAGTAGAAAGCATATCAAACGTTCCTGGCAAATAAGTCATCTTGTGCACTTAGAGAATACAGAAACAAATGTAAGAAAGCTAAACACTGTGTAAAACTGGCTAAACAAAAGTCATCGGAGGATTTGAAAGAACACAGAAAATAAATATCAAGAAGGTGGCAAATATTCTGGAGGTTGTTGAAGAAACTCTGAGTGCTGTAAAAGGAATTAGAGATGATAAAGGTGACATGAAAACAGGAGACCAGGCATGCAGTTAGGAATACATATCCATACTTGAAGTAGAAAAAGCCATCAAAAGCCTGAAATGTGGAAAGGCAGCAGGAGTAGATGATATTCGACCAGAAATGTTCAAGTATGGAAGTATAAAAGTTGTACAATGGCTGCACTGCATAGTTCAGAAGGCCTGGACAGAGGGACAAATTCCAGATGATTGGAGTAAAGCTCTCATAGTACCCATATATAAAAATGTAAATAAAACTGAATGTGAGAATTACAGAGGCATTTCATTATTTATTGTTCCTGGTAAGATTATGCAAGTATACTTGATAAACAGTTGAGAAGGATGGCGGAAGAGAAGCTTGGTGAAGAACATGCTGGATTCTGGTCAAATAGAGGCTGTTAGGATGAGATTTTCACTTTATGACAGATAGTTGAAAAATCATAGGAATATAACAAAGATCTGTATTTAAGTTTTGTAGATCTGGAAAAGGCATATGACAAGGTGCCAAGAGAGAAGCTATTCAAAATGCTACAGTTATATGGTGTTAATGGAGCATTATATCAAGCAATACATAGTCTTTATTTGAGTTGTAAGTCAGTAATTAGAATTGAAGCAAGTACAGGAAAGTGGTTTAATGTTAAATCTGGTGTCAGACAAGGATGTACATTATCCCCCTCTGTTATTCATTATCTACATTATGAAGGAAAGTGGTATTAAACCTGATATTAAATTGGAAGATGTTAATGTCAGCTCTTTGCGGACGATGTTATACTTCTACATAAATCTGCTACAAGTCTGCAAGATGCTCTGACTAAATTGAATAACTGGTGTAATAGATATGGTATAAAGGTCAGCAATAAAAAGAAAAAGACAATGAAAATTGGCAGAAGCATTGAAAATATCAAGTGCATTGTAAATGGAGAACCTATGGAACAAGTAAAGCATTTCAGCTACTTAGGCACAATTTTTAGTGAAGATGGTAAATTAAATATGGAAATAGACAATAGAATGAACAAAGTTGGTATGGTAGGAAGTCAAATGAAGAAATTTATATGGAATAAGAGAGAAATTAGCCAAAACACTAAATTAGCTGTATACAATACAGTTTTCAAGCCAATTTTAACTTTGGATCTGAGAGCTGGGTCAGAAGTAAAACACTTGACCAAAGACTAGAGACTGCAGATATGAGAGTCCTGAGAAAGATTAGAGGTATGAACATCAATGGCAATATCATATTAAAAACGAGGATATTAGGAAGAATGTGATATTGTCGGCATCCAGGAATGCATTAGCAGAGCTAATCTCAGGTGATATGGTCACTTAAACAGAATAGGCAAGGAAAGATTAGCAAAACAAGTGTTCTCTGCCAGGTTGGCAGGAAAACAACCCAGAGGAAGACCAAGATATAGATGGATTGATATGGTACAATGTGCCTTAGACAATAGAAATATGAGATCTGATAATGTTGGAGTCTTGACAAGTAACAGACTGATTTGGAGGGAAATTGTAGATAGGAAGTTAGTAATGATGTAAATTTGTCATGTAGTACTATCATATCCTGTACACCACTGAGTTTATATATCAGGAATTTAATGATGATGATGATATTTGCTATAGCACATGTCTAACTGTGGTTCGTTTTTTTCTGGACACTCCAGTTTTTCCCTTAAAATTTAAAATCAACCTAGAATTTATTTTTTTTAACTGAGATAATACTGTTTGACATTCTTGAAATCAAAATAATTCCCAATAATAAATCCCAAATCCACCAACCTTAGAACACTATCCTTGCAATTCAGGTGGTACATTCTAAAAACCTTCATAAGGAAGTTTTATGCTATCTAGATAAGGCAGTCTACTTAATAGTGAACACTGCTCTTTTCCTCTTGGATACTCTTTTCAATCGTCACAAAGACACTGTTTCTGCATGCCATCATCATTTCTCCAATTTCCTGTAAACATATAAAAACAAGAGCAGCTGCTGGTCAACACCCAACTTTCAAACCAACTGAACAAACTTCTCATCCTTCTCATTTATTCTGCCTGTCTGTGCATTGAAAACAACATTCCTCATAGAGATTTTCTGCCTCAGGCTTTAAGAAACTGATCAACAGATTGCTTGTTTCTTCTAAACAGCTTGCCCAAAAATGGCACTGTTGTTATCAAATGTTTTTCACAATGTCATTTGTATGAGGCTGATAAAAAAAAAAAAAAAAAAAAAAATATATATATATATATATATATATATATATATATATATATCCACTTTTCATCCACTATACCACAGCCATTAGCTTAATCTCTCTCTCCTCGTTCTCTACTATGAGGAGATACAACTTGTCTGCAATCATAAGTAGCTACTTTTTTCCCTGCCACTTTCCATATACTTTCAAAATAGGCTATATCATTCAATTTCTATTCCTGTTGTGATGTTTTCTTCTGTCAATATTGTGTTTCAGTGATACCAATCATCTCTGGATAGACACCGTATATGTCGGTGTATAGGACGATCAGCGTATAAGAGGCCTAAATTTTATGCTATTTTCAGGTTTTATGCTTATGTCGGTTGTATAAGATGACCCCCTCCCCCAATTTCTTCTTTCTTGTATTAATGCAACATTAGATATTGTCGTAATATCCATTATTTTTATAACTATGCATATCCGTTATTTTTTTTGCATAGCACAGATTTAGTATTTATGCGAATTACCCTAATTAAAAGTGATTAGACCCAATTTTAATTAATTATTAAAATTTTTTAAAACTTTCTTTTTTAATTTTAGGATTATTAAAATTGCTACCATTGAAAATCATGGAACCAGCAACAAAACGAAGAAAGTATGAAGCTCAATTTAAAATAAGGGTAATTGAAATGACAAAGCAAACTAAAAACTATGCTGCTTTTTTAAAGAAAGAAAGTTTGACATGACCGAGAAGATGGTAAGAGAATGGAGGAAGAAAGAAGATATTTTAAAAAAATTGCAAAAGAAAAAATGTGCGATGAGAACGGGGATCACCCGATATCCACAACTGGAAAATCACGTTACAGACTGGGTATTCGAACAAAGGCAGAATGGTTATCTTGTTATAAGAAATATGATTAGAGCATATGCACTAAAAGATTGCATCCGGATGAAAGTATAGAATTTCAAGCTACTTCAGGATGGTGTAATCGTTTTATGAACAGACAAAATCTGGTAATACGACAAAAAATGAAAATTGCTCAAAAACTACCAGCAGATCTTGGCCACAAACTTACTAGTTTCCATAAATTTATTATTCAGCCGAGACAAGAACATAAATTTCTATTGTCAAATATTGGAAATGTGGATGAAACTCCTATGAACTTTGATATGATAAGCAATAAAGTAGCAACAAAAAAGTAGAAACTGTAATAAAATCATTTAAAAAGTGTGGTATCTCTAATCTTATGGATGGTACAGAAAATGATCTGTTGTGGGACATTGATGACGATGAAAATGAAATCAATTCACTGGATTCGAACTGGGATCCATATGACGATCATTTAAACAATGAATCTGAAAAACTATTTTCAATAGATGAAAATAGATAATGAAGAAAATTAACATGAAAATTGAGGTTAATAATTATTATTTGTTTTTTAAGACTTACATCTATTGTAATATTTTAAATTTATGTAGCAAAAAATTAATATGATTTGTTTATAAACACTGCCTATTTTCTTATATAACGATGTATTGTAACTACCTAAATGTTCATCTAAGAAATTAAACTTTCCTTTTTATACTCTCTCTATAAGAGGACCGATGATTTTGAGGGGTTTTCTGTAATATTTGAGAGTCGTCTTAAAAGCCGACATATAAGGTAATTCTAACAGGATGTGCAAACTTAGTCCCATTATTCCTAATATCCTGGTATATAAAAAAAGTAGTACACTGCCACTATTTCCAATAATCCCAAATCTGTGACTTATCCCCAGCCTCCACTCTAATCCATGATATACTATACAATTTCCTATAATCCAAGCCACATCTAGTTTTGCAGTACTCTTTTTTTTGCTCAGAGAACAGCAACTTTACAAACTTTCACCATTTTCATTCTATCCCAATTCAGACAACACACCATTTGCATAAGTGCAAAGCATTTTATGTTACCAAATGAATTATAAAGATCCACACATTCTAAACATCTCTTTTTTCACATTCTATCATATCATTCATTCTCACAATCATCTCTACAATTCTGCAATATTATACTGAGATACTGCCATATTGAATATGATCCAATAATAAAATGGCAAAATAATAATAATAAAAAATAAAATAAAAGGTAAAATTCTGTGCTATCATCATCACAACTGTAGACAGGGTTAGCACTGACTGAAAGTAGGTGATTTATGTATAAGAGAAAGAGAATAGTTGATAGAACAGAGCTCAGGCTCTCCTGCATTGGCTGCAAAGCTCAAAGAAAGGGTGCTGTTCACCATCACATATAGGGAATGATAGAGACTTGGTAAGAAAGTAAATTATACTTGATGAGAAATCATATTCTTGTTTAATCCTTTGTCCAAATGTAAACAAACAGTTTGTGCATAAAATTATCATCTCATATGCATATATTGTTGACTGGAGATCAAGTACAATCCATCCATGCAGTCAGGCTGGCAATCACTCTCTCAGCTACTGTTATTTATTCAATTTGACCTTGATGGTCAAATCCAATTCTGCTCTTCAGCATCCATTTGTATTCTGATGTCAGTCTGTTATATTCATTGCTTCCTTGCATCAAATTTAATGCTGATATTAATAACATTATTTCAAGATAGCAATATATTTAATTATTAAAATAATATATTCAACTTTATATTATAGAATCAAGTTATTCAAATAACATTATTCTGTGAAATTTGTGTTCACTCAGAGAAAAGTATATTATGCAGCTTCTGAGAGAGGTTTATAACAAGTTTTCAGAAGGGTTGGAAGAGAGGGTATAAAAATTGGAACACAGTATTACATAATTTATTGGTAGGCCTTAATAGGACTTATCAAATGTTAAACCTTTTAAATTTCTAACAGACTGATTAGCAAGCATGTATATTTTTAATTCCTTTTAAAAATTTTAATAGTATCCAATTAAAGCATTAAACAGCCAATGACAAGCAAATCAACAGATTGCCTACTTAATAATAAGGTGGCCATTTCTATTATAAAAGCCATTCATGGTGGGTAACAAGGGCCAGATTTAAAGTTGTTGGGGGCCTAAAGCTATAATTTTTAAGAGCTCCTCCCCTCTCTACAGAGTAAATTTTAGGTCATTTGTATTGAAACAGAGGCTCCTTCTAATGTGAGGCCCTAAGCTGTAGCTTGTCTACTTAATGCATAAATCCGGATCTCTTTCTCTGGGTAACTGTCAATCTGCATGGCTAATTAGATAACTTCTTTAAAATTAAAGATGCTAAAAAATTATATTATTGATTTCATCCTTTATACACATGTAAGCAAACAAAGTCTGCTTACAAAGTCTAAAAATGTGATGTGGTTAGAAAAAAGTTTGGTTTCTACAACAGGTTATCTAGAGCTCATTCCAGCCACAATAGTGCTACAGGTTTACAATCTTGTCAAGGGAAAATAAATTGCGAAGTCTGGTAAATGGGAGAATGGGCAAAATAATCCAGATATATAAAATGCTTAGAGATGCCTAATAGAGAGATATCAGAGGAATTTTTTTTTTAAGTGAAAAATTAGAACGCACCATCTCCATAAAGGTGTGGTAAAGAAAGATATAATCTGGTGTTTTACTCACCCTGCGAATAATATCTGATTTACTGATTTATTCATTTAATTAATTAAATTTATAAATTAAAAATTAGTTTTAAGTTTTATAATTTATAGTTTTTATTCTTAAGAACGCATATACCTGCTCAACACATTGAATAGAATGACAGTCATTCTGAGCTTAGACATAATGAGAAATATACCAAATGGGAAGAGATTAAAAAAAGAATGTTATTCTCCTAATATTGTATTTCCTTAGTCAACTTAGAATATTCTCTACAAACTCTCCTCCAGTAAGCTTCAATATTGGTCGAATCTCTGCAGATCTGGGAATATAATAAATTCTAATATTTAAGGAAACTAATAAATGAAGTTGTATAACTTTAACCTGGTGTGAATTAATTATATACCCACCTTTAGCTTAAAATTTTGGCTAATTGGAATCTTCGTCGTTTTGGCTGTTGGTATTTGATTGATATTATAATTATGAAAAGAAACCTACTCAGCAGATTTTAAAATTTCATAATATTTAAGAACGGCAAACATACAAAATGTGGTCATTTAACAACTGGAAATTGCACATCGTAAGGAAAAAAGAACATGCTTATAACAGCATTTATTTTGTGTTCTATAAAAGACATTAAAAATTAGAATTTCCTTTATCTTTCACATGATTTTAATAATTATCTTTATCAACGCTACATTTCGTGCATAAATTGCACTAAATGTCGCATACGAAACGAAAGTATACGCTGATAACATAGCATCAGTGTTATGGCTGCTGAGAATCTCGCTAAAATCGGGCTTTATTTTGATGAACTGAATAAAATTCGTGTGTTAGATCCTTCGGTAAATCAAAGAAGCGCTGAACTTAAGGACGAGTGCAGAGAATATGTAGACAGCAAGTATCAAATGTTAAATTAATTTAATGTAAATAAGAAATGCTTTTCCAACGAAAATTGGTTATGAAAACATGAATGTTACCGTGGCAACGGATGCAGTACCGTTGATTATTATTATTATGAAGTGGATGCAAAAGAGGAAGCAGAACATAAGTAATACTCGCTTTGTTGGTATTAATGCTGTCTCTCTATGGATCATTACCATAAAGATTCAGACTTTTAGTGAATGTCATTACATAGCCTGGTGGGTTGAAGGGAGAGGTGATGAGATCGAAACGTAGTGACGTGACGGAGTTTGTACCAGATTAAAGCAGAAGAGATTATGCATACAGGGGAGGGAGACAGGTACAGAATAATGTTGAAAGTTTTTTCACTTGGTTATATACCATAAATTAAAGATGCCAAGAAATTATATTCACAGTTTCATCCTTTATCCAAGTGTAAGCAAACTTTGTTTATACTTGGATTATGGGTTTGCATTATGGGATACTAAGGCAATTGATGTGAAGTCATTAGCCCCTATACAGGGTATTCGGGATAAATTTGACATATTTATAATTAATTATATTTTTCCGTAAGTTACATGTATTAACACACACTTCTCTTCATTTAAAAGTTTGGACCCTTCTTCATTCATATACAAGATGTCAGAAAGGATGGATAGCTGGAACCCACCTGAATCATGGAAGAGAATAACTTGTATCATGATGATTCGTGCCCGCCATCAAAATAAGGATATTACGACTGCTGCCCAATGCTCCCTGAATACAGTAAAAACAATCAGGCATGAACTAGAGACTTGCAATGGTGACTACGAGGATGTAGCAAGAAGAAGAAAGATCCCTAGCAGACGATCTGATTGCGTTCGTACAGCAGAATTCCTCGCAAATCTGCAGGAACAGGTGTTGAAGAACCCTGGCATTGGAATTCGGGCTTTGTTCGTGGAGTTGCTAACTGTAGTCAAGCCCTGGATAACAAGGGTAGCCAATGGTAGGCCGTATGTATGGCAGCAGGATTCGGCCCCTTGCCACACCTCTGGGAAAAGTCAAAAATGATTGTCTGAAAATTTCTACGACTTCACCAGTCCAAATGTTTGGCCTCCAAACTCCCCAGACCTTAACCCCATGGATTATTTTGTATGGGGCGCAGTTGAAAAAGACACCAATCGCACTTCCAGTAATACAAAAGCCCAGTTAATGGATAAAATTAAAACAGTTTTTGCGGCCCTTCCCAGGGAGACTGTAGCATCAGCTTGTTCGAGGTTCCGAAGCAGAATTGAAGCCGTGATCGATGCTAATGGTGGTTATTTTGAGTAAATCTTGTTGATAGTATTGTAATTAACTCTGCCTGTAATGTTTTTTTGTCAATTCATTAAATTTAATAGATACAAAGAAGATTTTCTTTTTCCTTACGAAACTGTCAAATTTATCCCGAACACCCTGTATATACAAGTAACCTAGTTGGGAAGTGACTTCATGCACAAACTTTGTTTGCTTACACTTAGATAAAGGATGTAACCAATAATAATTTCTTGTCATCTTTAATTTATAGTATAACCAAGTGAAAAAACTTTCAACATCTGTATATAATCCAGAGTATTTTAGTATAAGGTGTGACACCTTTTGACATATTTATATATATGAAATATATGACTTCTGCATTATTTCACCATTGGTATTACTTCTGGATCTGGCTCCCACTGATGAGACCTCAATAAAGTTCGAAACTGGTCTGAGTAGTGGTTCTTCCCATAATGCACAGCATTATAAATATCTGTAAGGATATGTGCATTGTATTATGGGATACTAAGACAACTGGTGTGAAGTCATTAGCCTTTATATTATTATTATTATTTAGGCCTCCAAGGAGTCAAAAGACTCATTGCGGGAGGTCCTTCTTAGGAAACACAAACCTATCAAGACTCATTGTGGGAGGTCCCTCCTAGGAAGCACAAAGTCTATCATACCACTCCTTAAACTCATTGACTGTTCTTGCTCTCAACACTCTATCAGGCAATGCCTTCCAAGGTTCAACCACCCTGCATGCAAAGAAACCACTCATCACTCTCTTGCTCATAGTTTCCTTTCTAACTTCCAGGGATGGCCCCTCGCAAGCTAAAGAACTCCCCAGTGTCAACCCTGTAACCATCTCTCAACAATTTAAAAGTCTCAATCATATCATCTCTCCTCCTCCTATCGACCAAACTCTGCGGTCCACATTCCCTCAGCCAATCCTCATAACTAACATTGTACGGTCCTGAAACTGTCTTTGTTATCTACCTTTGTACCCTTTCCACAGTTAATTTATCCACTTCAAATCCTGGGGACCAAATCTGAGAACAGTAGTCTAAGTGTGGTCTGATCAGGGTCTTATACAATGGCATGATAACTCTTTTATCTCTTCAGGTCAGCATCCTTCTCATTATTGCAGCAATCCTTTGTATTACCTTCACCACCTTTGCAATATGTCCTCTGAATTTCAGGTTTCTATCAATTATCAACCCCAGATCTCTTGTCTCCCCTACTTCCTCCAGTATAGCTCTTCCAATAGAGTATGCAGCATCCCATCGATGTGTCTCAAACCTCAAGACCTTACATTTTGCTGCATTTAACCTTTATTGATATAAAGGTCAAACAATATAGGTCCCAGTACTGAGCCCTGTGGGACCCCCACTTGTAACCCTCTGCCTCATTGAAACTGTCCCACCATACCCAACTCTCTGATACCTATCAGACAGCCAATCCTGATTCAAGTTGACCAACCTGACATCCAAACTCATGTGCTGCAACTTAAATATTAGCTTACCATGTGGAACCCTGTCAAATGCCTTCGCTAAATCCAAAAAAATGGCCGTATATGCCTTTCCCCTCATTTACTGCTCTTGTAACTTTATTATAAAAGGCTAGCATATTACTAAAACAAGAGCACCCCTTCACAAATCCATGTTGACTCTCACAGATAACATTACCCTCATCTGCCCAATGTTGTATACGGTCCCTAACTCATTTCTCCAAGATCTTAACAACTATGTAACCCAGTCGTGAAGTGTCTTCATTTGCAAATTTCTTACACTTGGATAAAGGATAAAACCAAGAATATAATTTTTTGGCATCTTTAATTTATATCGAAAGAATAAGTGGCTTTCTCTGGAAAAGAGAAGGAGTTTTTTTTTTTTGCTACGGTAGAGTAGAATGTATTATTGTCTTGAGAGTGTGACAAGTGCAGAAACTAAGGATCTTCCATTACAAGTCATTTAATCATCAAGTTTAGCCTAATTTAACCTAAGTCTGGTGATAATAATGTATAGAATTCTGTGCTGGAGCCTCCATAGCTCATTCAGTATCAACAGTATGCTTTTGTTGGAAAGACCCAGTTTATGATGTCAAGAACCTTTTTAATGACTTTTCATATGAGGGTGAGTTAGCCAGTCTCATTTGGAGATGACATTATTCTTCTAGAAACTCTGGTTTTTCATGCTGTAAAATAGGCATATCAGTACTCTGATGTTCACTGGTTGGATTAGGAGCTCACTAGAGAATATTAAAAATATCAGCATTTGAAAAACCAGATGGCTCTATTGGAACTGACCAGGAATGAAATAAGGAAAGTGAATCCAAAAGTGGAAATACCAAGAATTGGAATTTAGAATGTATGGTCATTGACAGAGAAGGAGTATTAATTGAAGACTTGAAAATCATAAGATTAAAACTTTTGCAGTATCAGAGACAAAGGAAAAAGGGCAAAGGAATTTACTTTAACATGCAGAGACAAACAAGTTGTTGTTCCTCTGTATCGAGCCTTGATAAGACCCCATCAAGACTACTGTGCCCAGATATGGGCGCCAGGGTTTCTTCTTGATGGGGGGGAAGTGGAGAGGATCCAGAGACGAGTGACCAAGATGATAGCAGGTCTGTGGAATGAACCTTATGAGAATAGGTTGAAGATTTGTGGGTTGCAGAAATTGGTCAATAGGCAAAGGAGGAGTGATATGATTGAGACATTCAAATTACTGAAGGGTTTCTATAAGATTGATCCAGAAGATATTTTTGAAAATATGACTGGTGGTGGGAGGACTAGGGGGCCATGAATGGAAGCTGGGTAAGAGCGTGGTTGACAAGGGTGTTAGAGCTAGGTTTTTTACTTGGAGAGTAGTGAATGAGTGGAATAAGCTTCCAGAGTCTGTTGTGGGTGCTACGACCATAAATGAGTTCAAGGCAAGGTATGATAGATACTGTGTGAATGTCGAATAGTTGTTCTTGACATGATGTTAGGGCCTCCCTTGATGAGTCTGTCAACTCCTTGGAGTTGCCCGGAACAATAATAATAATAAAGCAAACTGGCAATTATATATTAATATATAATGAGAAGAAAACATGAATGAGCAACTCCATCCATCCATTCATTGGACATCAACAGATGTTATGTAGTCATTCAGATGCTTGGTGATGTGCCACATCTGTCCTCGCCATGTGATCATGTTGTATGCTTTCTGGAGTCTTCAACTCTCTGAAGATTAGTTACTTCAGACTAGGGTGACCAACCAACTCTCCCGCATTTCCTGGGAACTCCCATATTTTAGCTAATTTTTTTGGATCATCCCGGCTCGAGTATTGATCTTCAAATATTCCCATATTTTTCATAATCAATCATTGTCATTAAATTTTCAATGTATATTATTATTATTAAGAGAGACCTCCAGGGAGTCAGAGACTCATCGAGGGAGGCTACATACTACACACACCAGCTATCATACTTATTCTTGAATTCATTCACTCTGCTTGCACTCACAACATCCAATGGCAATCCATTCCAATCACGCACCACCCTCTGAGAGAATAATCTAGCCCTCACACCCTTCTTGGCAGCCTTTATTCTCAGCTTCCAAGGATGCCCTCTTGTCCTTTCCCCACCCTCCATCAATTGAAATCCTGTATGACTCTTTCAGAAGTTATTTGTAAGTCTCAGTCATATCATCCCTCTTTCTCCTGTTTGCTAGTGTCTGCAGTCTACAAATTCTCAATCTGTCTTCATAATCAGTATTCCACAATCCTGATATCATTTTTAACACTCTCCTTTGTACTCTCCAATATATCAGAATCACAACGGAAACCAGGAGACCAGACCTGCGCACAGTAGTCCAAGTGAGGTCTTATCAAGGCCTCATTATCAATTGTAAAGTCCTTTACATGGTTCAAATGAACGTTCACATGTTCTTTACATGTGAACGTTCATTTCAGCATTGCAATTATCTTTTGAGTTGTATTTGCAATCTTTGCCACATGGCCCTTAAACTTCAACTTCCTATCTATTAACACTCCAAGATCCCTAGCCTCATCAGTTTCTTCTAGTCTAATCCCACCAATATAATACGACATTGGATATCTAATCATGCCAAAGTGAATGACTTTACATTTACTGACATTGGTTTGATGTAAAATCAGGTGTGCGACAAGGGTGCATATTATCTCCACTGTTATTCATTATCTGTATGAATATCACATTATGAAGGAAAAGTGGTATTAAATCTGATATCAAAATTGGTGTCAATCTTAGCTCTTTACTTTATGCAGATGATATTGTAATCCTGAATAAATCTGTAGAAGTCTGCAAGATTTCCAGGCTAAATTGAATAACTGTTGTAATAAATTTGGTATGAAAATCAAATAAAAAGACAAAGACAATGAAAATAGTCAGAAAACATTGACTGTATCCTGAATGGTGAACCTATAGAAAAAAATAAAACAGGCACAATTTTTAGTGAAGATAGTAAATTAAATATGGAAATAGACATAACAGAATTAGTAAACTTGGTATGGTAGGAAGTTAGCTCAATAAATTTATATGGAATAAGAAAGAAATTATTCAAAACACTAAATTAGCATATCAGACAGTTCAAACCACTTTTAACTTATGGATCTGAGAGCAGAGACTTCTGATATGAGAGTTCTCAGAAAGATTAGTGGAGTGAAAAGATGACATCAATGGCAGTATCATATTAAAAGTGAGGATTGATATTAGGAAAAAATTTGCCTAATATCGATTAGGCAAATTTCAGGAATGTGTTAGTAGAGCTGATCTCAGGTGGTATAGTCACTTAAACAGAATAGGAGAGGAAAGATTAGCAAAGCAAAGTTTTTTTGTCAGGTTGGCATGAAAAATATCCAGAGGAAGACCAAGATGTAGATGGATTGATACATTAAAAAATGCATTAAAAGATAGAAATATATGATAAACAGCACCTAACTGAAGGGACACGTGGTGTGAGAGTGTTGGACCTTGTTATTGGTTCAGAGGTTATATGCATATGTAAGGTGTCCTCGTTACCTCCAATTAGTGAAAACGATCATGTGGTATTGACTTGGGAGGTTGCAAAATCTGTGGATTTTTCTGTTAAGAAGGGGTATATACGGAACTACAGATTAGGCAATTATAACAAGCTTCGGAGTGAGCTTGCAGCCATCCCATGGCAGAACATTGCAGGGGAAAGATGTTAGCAGTGCATGGGATAAAATCAGCGGGTATCTGAGGAAAGCAATATCAGATTGTGTCCCCATGGTCAGGAAGTCAAACAAGGCAGGCGTTAGATGGATGAGCAGTAGTATCAAGCTTGAACTGCAAAAAAAGAAAATGTTATGGAGAATTTACAAGGAGAAAGGAAATCAGTACCCCCATGAGCAGTACAAGGCTCAAGCTAGGAAGGTTACCAGCATAGTAAGAAAAGCTAAATCAGATTATGAGAAGACCTTAGCCAAAGAGATCAGGAGTAATCCCAAAGAGTTCTTCCGCTATGTGGTAAGTAAAAGGAAGAATGACTTCAGAAGGATAACTTTAGTGGGTGCTGATGGTATTGAGGTGACAAAATCAGATGTAATAGTCGAGTTACTGAGTGATCACTTTTCAAAATTCTATCACCCAAGTGAGAATATCTCTATACCTGTAGCAATAACTAATGTGAGAATTGAAGCTAAGAAATCAGAGGTATTTAATATATTGCAAAATTTAAATGCAAACACTGCTGTAGGCTTAGATGGAATATCAGCTCGGGTGTTGCGTGAATGTGCAAATGAATTGTCAACCCCTCTTACTTGGATATTTAATTTAAGTTTGAACTCTGGTATGGTCCCTAGGGAGTGGAAGTTAGGCAAAGTGGTTCCTTTGCATAAGGGTGGCTCTAAAACTGCGGTAGTTAATTACAGACCAATCACTAGCTCAGGAGTAGTGGTAAAAATATTGGAAAAGTTGGTTAAAGACAAAATTCAAGAATGGGTGGATCAGGATATGATACTCTATAGAGGCCAACATGGTTTTGTTAAAGGTAGATCCTGCCTTAGCAATCTATTTACTTTTCATAATAGAATAACATCTGAGTTGGACAAAGGAAATGACTACACAGTGGTACTTCTGGATATTGCTAAGGCTTTTGACAGGATACCCCATGGAACACTGTTATGCAAATTGGAGCAGATGGGAATGGATACTAAATTGGTGATATGGATAGGAGAATGGCTCATGGAGAGATACCAGAAGGTGGTGTATGGAGGAGCCGAGCCCAGGACGAGGCAGGTGACCAGTGGTGTGCCTCAGGGCTCTGTGCTTGGGCCATTGTCGTTTAATTTGTATATAAATGATATAGGAAATGGCTTACAGGGAGATATTCAGTTGTTTGCTGATGATGCAAAGTTGGGTAGCGCAATAAAAAAATCAAGCCAATGTTAAAAGTTTGCAGGATGATTTAAATAAGCTGGTGGAATGGGCAAAAGATAATGGATGTCAGTTCAATGTGGAAAAGTGTAAAGTCATGCATTTTGGAATTAAAAGATTACCAGCTGTGTACTACATTGATGAAACAGTAGAGTAGTCCCAGTAGCCCCTAGCCTCGTCAGTCTCCAAGAGATTGATGAGGCTAGGGACTTAGTGGTGTTGGTAGATAGGGAGATGAAGTTCAGAGGACACATTGCTTAGGTGTCCAAGATTGCACACAGGATTACTTGGTTGTTGAGGAACACACTGACATCCAGAGATAAAGAGGTTATTATTCCCCTTTATGAAGCATTGATACTTCCACATTTGGATTACTGTGCTCAGGTCTGGTCACCTGGATTCCTTGGAGATGAGGAGGCCATGGAGAGGGTTCAGAGAAGAGTGACCAAGTTGGTGATTGATGTAAAAAATGCTCCCTACATTGATAGATTGAGAGCTTGTGGATTGCAGAGGTTGGTTGATAGGCAGAGAAGATGGGATATGATAGAAACATTTAAATTACTGAAAGGTTTTTATAGGATTGATGCAGGGGAAATGTTTCAGCTGTGTGATAGTGATGGAAGAACAAGAGGTCATCCCTGGAAAAATTAAAGAAGGGTGTGGTTAGCAAGGGTGTCAGAACAAGGTTTTTTGCCTGGAGGGTGGTGAATGAGTGGAATTCATTGCCTAACTTAGTTGTGAGCTCTTCGTCTGTAAATGAATTCAAGAAGAGATATGACAGATGTTGTTTTGCTAGTTTGGGTCTCCCGCGATGAGTCTACTGACTCCATGGAGATACCCGTAATAATAATAATAATGATGATCTGATAATGATGGAATCTTGACAGATAACATATTAATTTTATAGGAAAAATTGCTGATTGGAAGTTAGTAATGGTGTAATTTTTTCTTGTAGTACTATCATAAGTATTATGCTGTACATGCCAAGATGCGGTACATATCAGCAATTTGATGATGAGTTTGATGTTTATTGTATCATTGTATTTAATCTGGGAAAAATCTTTTCATCTGTCTGATTGTAGGATCTGTTTCCATCTTTAATATCTTAGGAGCCTCGAGCTCCTAAGCTACACCGATTTTAGACCAGTTATAATCATAATTATAATTGTTTTCCTTATTTAATATATCAGCAAGCCTAAAACGAAATTATTATAATACTTGAATGGTAAATTTTATTTCTGATGTATGAAAGGTAACTTAATAATATATAATGATGTTCTGAATGCATTTTAATTTTAGTTTTTATGGGTTTTTTCTAGAAATTGCTGAGTTTCAAAGAATTGTGGACAGTTTTATTCAGATTACTGATTCTCTCTCTAAGGAAGTTGAAAAAGAAAAATTAAAGGTAATTTGTTAAGTGGAATTTATTTACAAAATAAATAAATAAATGTGATAGTGGGACGGCACCAGTTGAAGATGAGATACTTCTGATATACTTACAGAAGGTTCACCACCTAGTTTGTGTCCTAATCATGATTAAGCGAAGTAAAATTTATATATATCTTGCATAAGATGGAAGATAATATGAAAGAGTTGGAATAATGCCATCTCAATTATGGTTTTTATAATGGGAGATAAATTATTAAGAATTATTACCATCCAGTTAGCTTCCTTATAGCAGCATACAAAATTTTTACAAAAATTATTACTAATAGAATAAAAAACAAATTCAATTTTTGCCAACTTTCAGACAAGCAGGATTCAGGAAAAAACAACAGCACTGGTGATCATATATATGTTATAAGACAAATTATCTAAAAGAGAAATCATCATCTTCTTTCTCATCTGCCTAAGGCTGGTTGAGGCTACCATGAACAATAACTTTCTAGCCCAATCTATTGACAACCAAGTTATTTAAACTTCTGGTCTTCCCAGTGGTTTCTTTCCTTCTACTCTTCCATTTTGAAGAATTTGAGGAAATCTGTTAGTATTCATTCTGTACACATGTCCATACCACTGTAACTGTTTTTCTCTGATTCTTGTTATTTTTGAAATATTGTAGTGTAATTCTTCTCTGATCTCCCGATTGGTTTCTATTTTAGTCCATGATGTTTTATTTATTTTTCTCAAACACTTCTTTTCAAAGCCTGTCAATCTTTGTTCTTCCTTCTGTTTGATAACCAAAGTCTCTGCACCATAAATAACTGTGGGAGCACACCATTGTTATACTTTGGCTTTAAGTTCCTTGGCGGGATGTGTATTTTTCCACATAGGTGTAAGTTTGATCATAATAGGCCACTCTAGATTTATTCTGTGTTTAATATTTTCTTTATAATTTAGCCTGTCTGTGATCAATGTGCCTAAGTAATTGAATTTCTTAACCTGTTCCAGTGTACTTCATAAAGAAAGGCTTAGGTGTTGTTCATAATAAAGCTTAACAGTATAACTAATGCTGTTCCAGTTTATTTTCTTCTGCTTCTGAGTTAAGCTCTTCTCCATTTTTTTCAGTTTTACTGAAATTTATCTGTTTTTATGTAGGTTTTCAGTCATGTATTTTAAGCTTTCTTTATTATCTGTAAATAATACTGTATCATCTGAATATTTTATATGGCGTATATTTTGTCCATTCACAGTTATTTCCATGTTTTCTGGAATAGACTTTTTTATCAGTTCTTTCAGGCACAGGTTAAACAAATATGGTGAAAGCAGACATCACAGCATGATGCATTTCTCCACTGGTGTTTCAGAAGTTTCAAGTGCTCCACATTTTATTGTTGCCATAGTATTTTTGTAGTACTGGAGGATGGTATTTTGTTTTCTTTTATTTTTTTGTTCTAAAATTTCAAGCAATTCATTTCTGTTTATCGAGTCAAATGCTTAAAGTCTTTAAAATTTAAAGTCTATAAAATCTTTTTTTTCCCACATTAGTCAAAGAGTATAAATTGCATCAGTTGTAGAACTCCATAAATCCCATTTGCTCTTCTCCTAAATGTTGCCCGTAAGGTGCTTTAATTCTATTTTGTGATAATGCTGATAAATAATTTATGTGTGACTTAATAAGGTCACACATATATAATTTGTCTATAATTTGTACATTCCTGTATACTTCCTTTTTTATGTATGGGAATTATTCTTCCCAATTTTCAGTCATTAGGAATTTTCCAGAATTTAGGACTTAGTTGAATAACTGCATTAAACAATGCCTTCTCTTTCTCTACTGGCCTGGTTGGCCGAGTGGTTAGTGTATCCGCTCTTCAGCCAAAAGGCTGTAGGTTTGAATCCCACCATGGGTGGATGTTTGTGATTGTCTGTGAAAATACTAGTGATGGCAGTGGCGTAGCTAGGGGGAGGGGACAGTGCACCCCCGGCGGCACTTGGAACCTTACCATGTGTGTCGTTTTGACTTTTTGTATAATTTTTGGTGTGTATTGAGAGGGGCAGCAAATTCAGGGACTGCCCTGGGTGGCAAAAGCTCTAGCAACGCCATTGAGTGATGGCGTTGCTAGAGAAGCTAGTTGAAGATGAAGGTAGTTGTGGTTGGTGGAGACAGAGAGTTGTAGAGTAGGTGCCCTCCCTCAATAAGTCTTTGGACTCCCTGGAGGTGTTACGTAATAATAAAATAATAATAATACAGGTATCCCTTGATATATGCGGTTAATTAATCCTTGATGGACACCGCATATATCAAAACCACATTATTCAATGTTAAGAATTAATGGGAACAATTATAATGAATCCTGCAAAATATAAAAATGTAAACATCATTTATTTTTTAAGGTGACATGTATTTAATTATACATAATTGTTACATAAAAACTTATCTAAATATTTATTTTTTATAAAAAAACTTATCTAAAGTAAATTGAACAGTGGTAGCTTTTTTTTCTCCTCCGTGGTTTTGCGATAACAATCAGTTTGTTTATCTAAACCGTGACTAACGTTCATGCTTCTCTATACATTTGGATCTATCTCTAGTATAAGTTCTTTTGCCTTCTCAATTGTCCTAAACAATTCTTCAAGTTCTTTGATTTCTTTAGATACATCTTCCATTTCTTCAGTTTCCTTTTTCTTCTTCCTCTTCGTATGCCTGTTGATGTTTGATTCCAAGAAGATCTTCGTTACTTAGGTCTTTTGAATGTGATTCAAATAATTCCCGATTATTTTCTGAATCAACATTCTCAAAGCCAAGAGCACTTCCAATCAAAACAATATTATCGATAACTTCGTTGCTGGGATTAATAGAACTACGAAAATTATTTGCAGATTCAGGCAAAAGATTCTCCAGACTGCTCTCATACAGTTGGCTGTCACTTCTTCCCAAGACTCGTGAATGTTTATAACCGCTTGTTTAATATTGTATTTTTTCCAAAATTCCTCTAGAGTGATTGGATCATCTCCAGTTGTAGTTTGAATTGCCTGGGTAAAAGTTCTTCTAATATAGTAAGCCTTGAATGCAGAAATGACTCTCTGGTCCATAGGCTGTATCAAAGATGTCGTATTCAGTGGTAAAAATACAACCTGCACATTACTATTTAAATCATTAAGTGAGGTGGGATGTTCAGGGGCATTATCCAATACTAAAAGACCTTTAAAAGCTAAATTATTTTCATTGCAGTATTTTTCAACTGTGGGACAAAAATGCGAAGTGAACCATTCTTCAAACAACTGTTCGGTAAGCCATGCCTTTTTATTTGAGTGCCATATTACTGGAAGAGATTGTTTGTTACAGCCTTTAAAAGCCCTTGAGTTCATTGTTTTTCATAAATTAGCTTTGGCTTTAATTTGAAATCACCATCGGCATTACCTTCAAGTAAAAGTGTTAAGCGATCTTTGGATGCTTTATAACCAGGTGTGGTTCGTTATTTTGTTGCTAAAAATGTTTTTGCTGGCATTTTCTTCCAAAACAGGCCAGTTTTATCTACGTTGAATATTTGACGATTGTCGTACGCATTTTCTTCGATTATTTTTTTTTAATTCAGCTGGATATCTCGCTGCAACATCTTTATCAGCACTTGCTGCTTCGCCTGTTAATTTTACAATTTTCATTCCAGATTGAGATTTGAAATTTTCTAACCATCCTTTGCTTGCAGAAAATGTTGCAGTCACATTTTGATATTTGTTTTCTTTAAGTGTAGAAAAAAGGCTTAAAGCCTCGGGCCTAAGATTATTGCTGTCGATGGGAATACGCTTTTGATTACAATCTTTTACGTTAAATTGTGAATGAAGATATTTGGGAATTATAATACTTCATTCACATTTAACATAATCTGCCATAACTTAAGCAAGACTTGTAAATATCATTTGTTGTTAGTTCTTGCTTATAAATTATTATTCATATAATTACTTTGAGTTTGTTTATTATTGTTTAATTATATAATTTTGAGATATGTATTAGTAATGAAAGGACTCTGTGTTAAAATGTCATTCAATTTATTCCTGTGTTAATATTATAAGAAGCTGTGCATATATATTATAAGAATTTGTATTTATCATATCTAAATGTATTTTATGTGAACTACGGATTATTATTTTTTTATTTGTTATTTCCTAAAGAGATTGTAAATGTGTGGAATTCTGCTGATTTGATTTGATTGGTTACAGTCAGAGAACTGAGTTGTTTTTAGTTAGCGCGTGCTTAGAACGTGAACGGCTGTGTATATGGAGAGAGGAAAGTAGGATGTAAGCTGAACTGGTTAGAACCAGATTTTGGGTGGGAAAGAATAAACATATTTGATTGGAAAACTAAAGTAAAGGGTAGAAGCATTCAGGACAGCAAGGAGTGAAGTAACTGGTGGCAGTAAGGGGATTTGGAAATGCCGTAAATTGATTAAGAAAGGGCCGGGAATTAATAGGCAATTCGGAATATTTCTACGGAATTCTGATATTACGACGAATTCCAAATGTTTTGAGGAAGAATAGTGCAAAGCTGAATTTAATGCATAGAAGAAAATAAGGAATTAGTAGATTACTAAAAACGAGTGCATCAAGACTTGTATAACTCTGTGTCTATAAATTCAGTTATTATAGCAAAGATTTCTTTTGAATAGTGTTACTTCAAAGTAATAGTTAACTACGGTTTTAAGTGTGCCTATAGTGAATCCAATGTGTAAAAGGTGTAACCCAGTAAGAGCAGTCCCTTTTATATTTCAGTATGAAGAAATAAAAGTTAGCTCTGCCTGATATATCCTAACATTAACTGTTAGGATATATTAGGATATATATTTGGCTAAAAATAGCTGAAGTATGGAGCTTTAAAGTGTTTCCCCCTTGAAATGATAACTGCCTCATAATTTAATTAAGTGTTTGTTGACTAAGAGTGAATTAGAGAATTCTACTTTAAGAATAATTACTGTAAAATTCTGGAACATTGAACTGTGTGAACCATTTTCAATTATTTGGAAGAATATGGAATTGATAGCTGAATGTTTGATGCCTAATGTATTATGTTTGTTATGAGTATTTGAACTAAGTTGATGTATAAAAGAATTGAATTATCTCATTGAATAGAGACAAGTTGTGATAATAGTATTTAAGCGTTGAAGAATGAGATCTGTAAATTTTAACTTTAATCTTTAAACCAAACCGAGTGGCTACTAGTGTCTCAGAGATATTTTGAATATTGTTCAATTAGATTATCTTGCTTAGAAAATTATGCTTAAATGTACATGTTTTATAACCCTGTATTAAATGTTTATTTTATTGAATTCAATTTGTTGTTTGCCTGATTTTTCTTCATTGCACCACTCATAAAATTTATTCGAACCTTGTGGAAGCCTTATATAATATTAATAACCTCAGCCTGTAAAAGAAGATTATATAAATGTAGTTGAAGGTTGATTCCTATATTTCACTTAGACTAATCTGAATATAGGGTGGCACAGTATAATAAAATTTTTCTATATTTAGATCAGTAATCAACCAACAATTAAATAAAAAAAAAAAACGATAATTTAAATAAGAATAACGTTCCAACAAAATGGCGGATTCAAAGCCAGGATGTACGATCCAACAGCTGGATATCTGGCTGCAACATCTTTATCAGCACTTGCTGCTTTGCCTGTTAATTTTACAATTTTCATTCCGGATCGAGATTTGAAATTTTCTAACCAGCCTTTGCTTGCAGAAAATGTTGCAGTCACATTTTGATATTTGTTTTCTTTAAGTGTAGAAAAAAGGCTTAAAGCCTTGGGCCTAAGATTATTGCTGTCGATGGGAATATGCTTCTGATTACAATCTTCTAGCCAAAGAAATAATAAATCTTCCATTTTGTTCATTAATGGGCTTCTATTCCTATTACACTGCATACTGCACATGCCACTTTGCCTTCTTCGCGGTACTCAGTTGCTTTATTTAAAATGGCTCGTATAGTTGATTCACCAAAGCCTAGAGCTCTTCCGATTTTTGCTTTGCTTTCTGCGTTATCAAACCTTTTAATAATGTCAATTTTAGTATCCAAAGTGATAAGTTTTCGTTTATTACACTTTTTCGAGGCCTTAGTTATGAAGGGTAATGCTTTACATAATTTGAAAATTACATGATATGCGGATAGGCCGTACGCGTACACTGTAATAGATACACATATACGTCTATACGTGCCACGCTCTGCTGATAAATTGAAGCACTGATACTGAGGCTGAGAGTGAGTTACTAACATTGGAGCATGACTCGTACCACGTGATCTGATCGGTTTCATTGACCAAGTCTAACACTTTGCTTATTTTCAAACTTTTTGGGCCGCACTAATCATATTTGATACTGCATATATCAAGTTTATGGTCGCAATAATTTTTTGTGCACTAATCAAAACTGCATTAATCAAAGTCACATATATCAAGGGATACCTGTATTTCATCTCTACCTGGAGCTTTATCTGCTTTCATCTGTCCGATCGCAGGATCTGTTTCCATCTTTAATATTTTTGGGATCTCCTCACTTTTACCAAACTTTTTTTTCCATAATTTTCAGTGTTAACTTCTGCAAAAATTTAAAAATAGTTCATTCATTCAGAAATTTTTTTAACTTCACCAGTCAGATTGCTCCTTTTATCTTTCATTTTTAGTGTTTTGAAAGTTCCTTTATTATGTTATATACTAATTTTGGCATTCTGACATATATCTGCCTTTTGATTTATCCAGTTCGATTTTGCTTCTCTACATTTAGATGTAATTTTATTTTTTAACTGCTTGTGGTTTTTCGAACAATTCAAGTGTGTTTTGAGTAGAAAGTTTTTCTTTTATCTTTTCCTTTTGGTGCCACAGATCCATTATTTTAGTAGTTTGTTTTATTGTATATAATATTGCAATTTTCCCTTTTTCCAAAATGTTGTGTTATCAAGAGGGTTTTCAAAAGGTTCCCATTTTATATATATATATATATATTTTTTTTTTTTTTTCATGAAACACATTTTGTGTGTTGGAGTCTTTTAATTTTGAGGCATCAAGTCTTTTCCTATTGATTTCCTGTTGATGGTTGTTTTGAATTTAAGCTTTTTTTCCAGTTCTTAAGGATATCAAAAACACATCCTTCTGATAGGATTTCATGATCAGAATCCTTATCTATTTTCTTAAGGTTTTTATATTTTGAAATGATGTTTTCCATTTTTTTGTTGACTAAGATATAATCAGTATAGTGTTTAGATTTCCAGTGAGGTGAGATCCATTTGTATTTATGACTATCTCTCTGAAAAAATAAAGTGTTAGTAATCACAAATCCTGTTGTCTTACAAAATTCAAGGAATCTAACAACTCTTTCATTTCTTTCATCAATCCCAAATTTTCCCATTACTCCTTCCATGTGCTCAGAATACTTGCCTGTTTTTGCATTGAAGTCTCCTATTACTATCAACATATCTTTTCTGTTAGTATTACCAATTTCTATTTTCATATTTGTGAGAAATTACTCATATTCATCATCCCTATGAGAGTGATCTGGTGTATAACCTTGTATTACCATAATATGTGTGTTTTTTTTCTCTTTTGCCTTTAATATTGACAAGATTACTCATCTCCCACGATGAGTCTTGATTCCATGGAGGCCTGAATAATAATAATAATAATTAATCTTGAAGATAATGCAATAAAATTTCTGTTACTGAATTTAAAAGATGATTTTTTACTATGATTGCTGTTTCTTCTCTGTGTACTCCATCTTTTCTTTCTGAGTAAAATATTCTTGCATTTTGGATGTTCACATACCCCCTCTTCTGTCCAATGTGTCTCTGACATATCTGATAATGTTCTAACATTGATTGTTGATATCTTTGTGATATTCTTCACTGACCACTTCACATACTTCTAAGTGGTCTCTGGAGACACATCAGCTGTCCTGAACCAAGTGACATTTAACACATCCTGCGACTGTTTTCTTCTATTCATAGTAGTCATAGGGAAAATACTATAATAGCATTGGAGAAGGAGCAAGAAAGGAGAAGAGAGAGATAAGAATGAAAGACAAGTAGAGGCAGAATCTACTCTTCTTTCATTTCAGAAGTATATTACATAAAGTAAGACCAAAAGACAAACGAATATCAAAAAATTTAGGTCTGGCCTTTATTGATTTCAAAAATGCACTTGATTCAGTCTCAACATTAGCTATTTTAAAAGCTCTAAAAATGAGAAAATTGAAAGAAAAATAAATGATGTTGATATATTGGTGAGATTTCTTTTCTTGGCTGAGTTTCACCTCTAGCCTTTCCTGGCACAAATACATCTTGGCTAGAGATACTTTAGCCTGTGGTTTTTTTTGCTTTCTGCTCAGGACATTACTTTTTACCTATGCAACTGCTGTTATGGTACAAATCCCAAATCTTCTTGTCTTGGAATTCTGCTCGCACATGAGAAGATTGTGCAGAGGAATGGTATGTAGCTTATAGATATATGGAGTAAATTTGATGGATGAAAGGACTTATATATGCCTGATTGACTACATTTGAATGATTTTGGAGAGTAGCATGAGAGATTTTGTAAAATGTAGTATATGTTGTATGTATTCATTACCAAGAGCAAATGGCTTATGGTACGAAAGTGATAGTGTCGTACATGTTTTATGTGTAAGCGCCTGAAATGTGAATCTTGTGGAAAGTGGGAAAATGAAGTGATTAATATTAATGATGAAAGAAAGATAGCAAAAGTGTTCTTGAAAATGTGGAAGGAGTGAATGATAATGCTCAAAATATGAATGAGAACATGCAAGAAGTGACTGAAAGTAATGTGGATGATTAGGTGACAGTAAGGTGTGAAACAGTGCATTTAAGCAGTGTCCTTTGTAGGACCAAACAGGAGCCAGAGCAATTGGAAAAATGATTGTGTGTGCAGCAAGAGGGAGAAGGAATGAAAAAGTCAATGGGGGGAAAGTATAAAAGTTGAAGAAACTGGGAATAAGGAGAAAATTCATTGCATGGAGATTTGATGATAAGAGATATACTTAATGAGAAAGTGACCAAAGTATGTTTCCCGAAGATCATGGATGTTAGTGATGCTGTTAGTTTGCAGAAGGAGAAGTGAAAGAGTTGATTGTTTTAGCAGGAACAAATGATTTGAAAGGGTAAAAACATGCAGTGACGGAGGATATGAATCAATGAGTCAACGAGAAGATTGTGCAGGAGGAATAGTATGCAGTTTATAGATGTATGGAGAGAATTTGGTGGATGAAAGGACTTATATATGCCTGATGGATGGTTTTGGAGTTAGATGTTTCGGGAAAGTGTTGTTTAGTGAGAGTTTGAAAGTGCAAAACTAGAGATATTAGGAGAGGTGCTGTCAAATATGTCTCTGGCCACCCAAATGAATGTGTGTACAGAAATGATTATGCAGTGCTGAATGCAATTTCACAGGGTTCAGATTCTGTTGAGTTGGTAATGACATTATACAATGGTAACTGTGGGTCCAAGGAGTGTTGAAATGCATGTACACAAATGGTAGAAATAAGAGAGAGGAGTTTTTGTCATTACTCAGCTCAACTTTGCCAAAAGTTTTAGGCATCAGTGACACTTGAGTGACAAAAAATGGTACAGGTACAGGGATAGCATGTAAAGGGTATTGTATTTTCAGGGAGAATATAAGGAATAGGACAGGAGGTGAGGTATTGCTGATGATAGTTGAAGAAATACAACCAATAAAATTAGAAGTTAAAGAGGATATCAAGTCTGGGGAGGGGGGGAGTTCATTTGAGGCTATCTGGTGTGAGATAGATGCCAATAAGACAAAATATATTGTTGGTTCTGCTATGACCAAGAGGCCCCATAGGAAGATGTCATTCACTGGCAGATTAGCACAATTATTATGGGGGGGGCTTCAACTATGGAGACATGGATTGGAGAATGGAATGAAGAAGACATGGCAAGATGGAAGTGGAATTTATATAGTTGCTAAGGGATAATTACCTAAACATGTCATAGAGAGGGGACCAGTGGTTTGAGAGTGCTGTATCTGTTAATGGCATCAAATATATCTGTAACCAAGGTAAACACTGTTTCCAATCATGAGAGTTACCATGCAGTCTTTTTCTGAGAGGTTGCTAAACATGTGGAATTCTCTATCAAGCAAGGGTTTATTGAATTATAAAGCTGGTAATTATGATAGACTTAGGAGATATCTTGAAGCAGTGCCATGGCTTGAGAAGGAAAGAACATCAGTAGTGCATGGAAGGTGGGTGTTCAGGGTCAGACTGTATACCCATGCTGGGGAGCATAAACCAAGTGGGAGTTAAGTGGATGAGTAGAGATATAAAGCAAGAGCTGAAAAAAAGACAACATTGTAGAGGGAATATAAAAAAATAAGTGCTCAGCATACTCGTGAGCAGTACAAAGTGCAAGCAATGTGGTTGGCTAGTATGGTAAAGAAAGGCCAGATCATATTACGAGAGAAAATTAGCTAAGCAGGCTAGAATAAATCCAAAGAGTTTTTTTCGTTATGTAGCAAGTAAGAGGAAAAATGACTTTGGAAAGATGACCTTAATCAATGCTGATAGAAGGAAGGTGGCATACTAAAAAATATCAATCTGAATGCAGCAGTGGGATGGATGGCATGTTATCCTTTGTACTGCTACTTGAAGGTGCAAAAGAATTGGGTGTCTCTGATGAAGTGGTTCAATCTAAGTCTCAGCTCTGGCAAGGTTCCAAGGGAGTGGAAAGAAGTTAAGATAGCTCCATGCATAAAGGTGCTCCAAGACAGAAGTAGCAAACTACAGAAAAATTAATATCTCATTAGTGTTTTTGTAAAGGTAAAATCCAACAGTGGGTGGATAAGGGATACAATACTCTATAGCAGGCAGCACTGTTTTGTAAAGGGTAGATCTTGTCTTAGTAATTTATTCATATTTTATAATAGTGACGGTGGAATTGGATAAAGGAAATGGCTACATCATGATACTGCTAAACTTTGCAAAGGCATTTGACGTAATACCACATGGAAAACTATTACAAAAGTTGGAGAAAATGGGAATGGATATGAAATTAGTAATATTGATGTGGGGGGGGGGGAATGGCAGACAGACAGACAGACAGACACCAGAGAGTAGTATATGGTGAAATCTAGGAGAATGAGTATGACTGGTGGAGTACCTGGGGGGTTCTATACCAGGGGCCACTACTCTTTAATTTGTGTGTCAGGGATACAGAGTTAAAGGGGGATATTCAGTTGTTTATTGATGATGAAAACTTGGGGAGGGAATAGTTGATAAAGGTGATGGAGATATTCTGCAGGATGATTTAAATAAATTGATATTGTGGGCAAAATAATGATTGTCAATTTAATGTTGCAAAATGTAAGATTATCCACTTTGGGTTACATACAGTGTATTATATTGATAGTACTTAATTGCAGGAAATTGATGAGGAGGCTAATGGTGGACAGAGAGTTGAAGTTCAGAGGGCATATTGCAAAAGTTGGTCAAATAGCTGAAAGGATTACTTGGATGTTGAGAAACACACACTAACAAGTCAAGATAGCAAAGTTATCATCCATCTTTATAAGGGTGTTATTTGACTGCATCTTGTCTGCTGTGCACAGATTTCGTTACCTGGGTTTCTGGGTTACCTGGGATCAGGTAGAGAGGATTTGGACTTATCACCAAGCCAGTAACAGAATAGGTTAAAGGTGTATGGTTGCAAAGTTTAGTTGATAAGTAGAAAACATGGGACATGATAGAAACTTGTAAGATATTAAAGGGGTTTTATAAAATTGATCCAAAGGAAATTCTTCATACATGACAAATAGTTAGAGAACTAGAAGTCGCCTGTGAAAGTTGTGTAAACATATGGTTAGTAAGGGTGTGCAGACTAGTTTTTTTGGTGTGGAGAGTGGTGAATGAGTGGAATGGATTGCCAGAATTAGTTGAATGCTATGATGGTGAATGTGTTTAAGGAGATGCATGATAGGTTTTGTGTATATAAAAGTTAGTGTGGGTCTCCCATGATGACTCTCCAGACTCTATAGAAATACCCATACAATAATAATAATACTTTAGGGTGGTGTAGGAAGAATACAAATAGAAAATAACCTTTCTGATTATATTTGATACTGTTGAGAAGAGAGCAGTTTGATTAATTGATGAACTCCCTCTTTCATAGATTTACTCCGGTCACTCTCGCATGTATTCTGTTTCTGTCTTATGTCTTCTATATGTATTTCCATTGACAATGTTTAGCTTAACTTGTTGCCATTATTCATTTTTTACAAGATTGTAAAAACACAAGCAGCTAGTGGTTAGTTTCTATTTACTATCCAGCTGCAAACTTATTAAACCAAACTTTCTATTCCTCTTCTTTCATTCCATCTATTCTCTGTTCTTTGGAGTTGCAGTCTGTTTTTCCCAGACTGCAACTCCAACTGTTGAAGAAACATGTCAGTAAATTTCTTCTTACTTCTTGTTCACATACTGATGTGCTATATATAGGCTTTACCTCCTTTTATGTGCACTATGAAATTTAAAAAATTCTCAAGATTGCATTCTTAATCTGTCCGCATAACCAACATTCCAGAGACCTTAGTTATTTATAGTTACTCTTGGATCCTGTCCAAAATATCTCTTCATCTCCTCAAACACACACACACACACACACACACACACAATGTACATTTGTTAAAATTTGCTAATAGTAAATTAGTACTACATGATTAAGTTTATGTTATTGCTATTGTAGTATCCTGTACACTCCTTGAACTCCCTGTACAATTTCTAGTATCCTTACATGGTGATCAGAATGCATCTTAAAAATTATGGAAACAACTACTTCAGTTTAATATAAACCAAAACAATCACTCAACGTTTTGACCTTCATAAGTCCAAGTTTATGTAAGTCAAACTTGCATAAGTTTGACTTGCATAAACAGCCTGCCTGTACTTGTGTTCTGATATTTTATTATTATTATTCAGGCCTCCATGGTATCACAAGACTCGATGTGGGTGGCCCACTGTAGAAAACATAAAATCTATCATTCCATTCCTTGAACCTATTGATCATTTGTGTTCTCATCACTCTATTAGGCAATGAATTCTACAGTTCAACCACCCTCTATGTAAAGAAACCACTCTTTGTCCTCACTCCTTCCCACTGTAACTTGTAACTACTTCTCAACAGTTTAAAAGTTTCAATCATATCACTTCTCTTATTTATCAAACTCTGCAGTCTAGTCTGCAGAGTTTGATAAATAGAGCTGTCAGTTCTTTAGCACATTCTCTCAAAACCTATATCAAAATCCCATCCGGTCTCATTGCTTTATTGACATCCAGAGTACTCAGTATTTGAAACACACTCTCTTCATGCACTTCTAAACCTCAAACTTGCCCTATCCCTCTGGATATTGCCATTAAACCTGATATTAGAATTGAAGATATCAAACTTACTCTTTGCTTTATGCACATGATATTGTACTCCTTAACTCATCCAGTGCAAGTATCCAGAATTTCTGACTAAATTACATAACATGTATAACAAATTTGGCATGACAATTTCAAGACCTTACATGATGAGTCTCTTAACTCCATGGAGGTTTGCTGATAATAATAATAATACACCATATCACACCTCTACTCTCTTCTCCACTCAATCAGTCTATTGAGATCCTTCTGTAAGGCCACAACATCAGCTCTGATCTTCATAGTCCTTCTGAACATTGCATCATTTGCAAAGAACTGAATATCATAAGTTAAGTTTATCATAGTATCATTAATATACAGATAAACAATAATAACCCGAATCCCCGCAGCACTATGCAGCTCTTTGCAGATGATGATGCAGTGTTGAGAAGGACTATGAATAACAGAGCTGATGTGGTGACCTTACAAGGAGGATCTCAATAGACTGTGTGAGTGAAGAAGAGAGTAGAGCTGTCATATGCTGTATGGTGTATTATTATTATCATCATCAACAGACCTCCATGGAGTCAAGAGAGTCATTTTGTAAGGTCTTGAAATTTGGTAGACAAGGATGGGATGTAAAATATATCATTAGTGGAGAAATTTTGAAGGAGGTGGACAGAGACTTGAAGCTTAGGGTCACAGTGCTGATATGTGAGAACATCACAACAAATTATGGCATTGATCAGGAAGACCTTGACATGGAGAAACAAAGAGGGTTTCCTTGTATGAAGCCTTGATCAGACCATACATGGACTACTGTGTATAGATCTGGTTTTCAAGAGTATGAAGATATCTAAGAGAGAGGGTCCAGAGATGATTTACTAAGTTGGCATCAAATCTATAGAATGTGGGATATGATGACAGTTTGAGGGAATGCAACTTACAAACCTTGTGAATAGAGGAGGAGATATGCTTGAGACTTATGAGATGGCAACAGGTTGTTACCACATATTACCAGATTTTTTATAAAGTAGAGGGAGACAAGGGTAGAACAATGGGCCCCTACCTTGGAAGCTGTACAAGGGAGTGAAGCACAAGTTCTTTGCATGATAGTTGGTGAGTGGAATGCACTACCTGAGTGTGTGTGCGTGCGTGCGTGCGTGCTTGGTGTGGAAACTGTGAATGGATTTAAGGTACAGTTTGATGAACTTTTTGTATGAGAGAGTGTGGATCTCCTATAATAAGTCTTTTGATTCCTTGGAAGTCTAATAATAATAGTTCCATGAAAATTCATCAAAAAAACAGTTAATCAAATGACAATTCGTCCAAAATGCAATTCATCAAAAAAACAATTCACCAAAAATTTTAACCAAAATTCATCCATCCAAAGCGGAATTGCTAATATCATTTTGAAACTTTTTTTGGAAAATGCTATAATAAAAGTGATCCATTTAGAACAAAAACTGAACCATGCAGACAGCTTCTTGTACCGACAACTTCTACTAATTCTGCTAAGTCAGAGAGTTATTGTAATACATAATTTGGACATGTTATTTCTTTGTTTCCCCGAATATAGCTGAACTGAAAACTTGAATGGTTCGACATTTTCTTGTAAAAGTTTCAAATAGCAAATCTGATTCAGATTCGCTATTTGAAACTTTTATTCATCCCATAATAATTCAAATAGAATTATTATGGGATGAATAAAATTCATCCCATAATCATTGCTGTATTGAAGTCGCATATTACTACCTAGTAACAATAATAATAATGGAGCCTGCATAAGCTGGGCTTTTCCTCCCAGCAAGATGCAAATCAGTCCCATGAACAGACATGAAACAGTTATCGGACAAGAAGGATAATTAGAAACCATATTGTTCTATAATTATTCCCTATTAAAGTAGCATTGCTATTTCACACATGGGATTCCTATATGAATATTGGACTTTTCATAAACCATCTGATTTTCTTAAAATGTTGTAAGTCCCACTCCATTATTCTAGGTTTATTCAATTCAAAGAGAACATAAAAACAGAATGGGCACACAGAATTTACCAAAGCTAAATTAGAACTCCTTTCTGAAAGGATCTGCAATACTAAATGTAGTTTGGCATCATTGTTACGTACATCTTCTTTTCCCCTTTCATTCCACTTGCCTTTTATTCTCAAGAATAGTCTTCCTCATGAAGTGTTCCTCAACAGCTGCAACCTTTAGCTTTTCAAAAAAAATATCATTTAATTCTTGGTTGTACATGGAACTATGTATAGGTTCTAAAATCCTTTTCATGTGTGAATGATGTGTGTGTGTGTGTGTGTGTGTGTGTGTGTGTGTGTGTGTGTGTGTGTGTGTGTGTGTATCATTTACATATCAGATATACATATCATATCACACATACACACACAGCCTTTCAACCACTTTCAGACCATGTAAAAAATTAGCATCGCTTATCCATTCCATCAAAGACCAGCCACAGTCCCTAGATCGTCCAGGTGTTTATCAGGTTCCCTTATAGTTGTAAACTATCCTACTATGGCCAAATAGGCTGGACAGCCAATATCAGAATTGCAAAACATAAGGACTATATCTATTTCCATCACCACAGCCACTGAGGATTTGCTGACCATGCTTTAGACATTCACCATAGAATACACTGGAATAAAGCTACTTTACTCCATCACAAATAAATATGAATGATTCTTCCTTGAATCTGCTTCTGCCTTAAGAAAACTACCCTAATCAAAAAATATTTGATTGCATGACACTGCTTCCAGTTTGGTAAGTTCTTATCCTCTGTACTTCAGTCCAACAGTCAAGGATGCCCAGCCCACAAGGGGAAACTATTTAGGACTTTAGACCTATTCTCAGTTGACATGCTTCATCTTCATTGTTTAATGTAGTATCTGTGTGCACACATCATATCATATTTTGTTCCTTGACGATGGGAATTTGATTTTGCCAAAATATTGGAAGTATTAATTAAATTTCATAAGGCATATTCTGGTAATTGGACCATTTTGATGAAAGAAGATTTTTGATGGAAAAAATTTCAAGATTTCTATATCCCCCGAAACCTCCACATCATCCTTTAAAAAAACCGGGCATTTATAAAATTTATTGTTCTTGCGTCATCTGTTACGTAGGACAGACATGAAGATCTGGGGAAATACGCATGAACGAACACCAAAAGGATGTACAAAACAGAAGAGAACACAAATCAGGTCTAGCTTTCCATACCACTTCCACCGGCCACAATGTACTCTGGCAGAAAACAAACATGTCTTATATAGAAAAAAACTGTTACATAAGGTCGTTACATAATGTTACATAACGTTACATAAAGTTACATAATGGTCGCTTGGTGTCGCACGGATTAGATCGTCGGCTTGTCGAGAGCTCCTGAAAAGATTAGTATTATTTTGTGTTAACATTAGATATTTTACTAGAATTTTAAGTAGTATTGTTTGCTTTTTGTTTCTTGGTGTGTCTGTGCAATTTTTGCGTGTTTTCTGTTATTTTAATTATTATTTTTAAGAAAAGATAGCGTACACATGGCACCGATAAAGAAAAAAATGGCGGCCAGGTCACCATGTTTGTTTAAGAGTTTTGATGTAAACGAATTTATGCAATGTGCTGTCTGTGAGATGTATGCCTTGCGAAGAGCGGTAGGAGTCTGGTTAGAAAGTGATAGTGGAGTTAATATGTGTAGAAAGTGTAAAGAGAATGAGGACTTCAAGCGTGTTTCGTGTATCGAGACTGATATCGTTAACGGTAGTCAGAATGTAGAAAATGGCGGTGTACTAGAGAATTGCGTAGTAGTGCCAGATAGGTGTGAGAGCGTCGCTGAAAGTGTAAATGAAGGTAGAAACACAGAAAGAATGGATGATTTGATCGATAATGAAAATGGTGAGATAAATGCGAGTAGCGAAATTGCCCGTTTGAATGGCGCGATACACAGAGCCAAAAGACAACTGGAGCGTATGGAAAAATGTGTGTTGAACGTACCGACAAATAACCGGCAGAAGTCTGTGACGGCAAATAATAGAATGTTCGTAAACGTCAATAAAATGAAGGAGTGAGTGCTCTATGGGGATTCGCTATTAAGAGGCGTAATAATTGAGAGTTTAACGAAGTCGTACCAGCCGGGTGCAAACATAAAGGACATCAGCGAATCTATTCGACTGCAAAAACAGAGGGTGAAAGAGATGATAATCGTGGCAGGAACGAATGATTTGAAAGAGGACAAAATGGAAATGATAGAGGATGTGAGGGAGTTGTTTGAGGTAGCAAAAGAGAAGAGTGAGAGAGTTAGGATGGTGAGTATCTTACCGCGGTATGACAGCGAAGTGTTTAGAAGGAGGGCCATAATTGCCAATGACTTTATGCGTGGGTTATGCATGGAGAGTGGTGTGGAATTTGTGGATGTGTGGAATGAGTTCGATGGGCGAAAGGACTTATATAAGATGGATGGGTTACATTTGAATGGAGTTGGTGTATGGAGACTTGAAAGAGTGTTGATGAATGATGTGGAAGTGGATGTACAGACTCAGGGAAACTAGATTTATTAAGGGGGGGAGTAGATATGCAGACTTTAGGGGGGGGAAGTTAAGTGTATGAATGAGTATATTATGCCCGGGCGAGTACGACGGACAACAAATCAGAATGGGATAGTTAGTATAAGGCATCAAAGTAGGGATGGGACAAATGGGCTTCTGCGATTCATGTACACTAATGCCAGGAGTATTAGGAACAAGAAGGAAGAGTTTTTTGGCCATGGTTGGCACTTCCAGACCACAGGTTGTCGGTATTAGTGAAACATGGCTGACAGAAGATGATAAAGCTAGTGGGATTGAATGCGATGGGTATAGCGTGTTCAGGAGTGACAGGGTGAATAAAAAGGGGGGAGGAGTGTTATTGATGATAGCTGATGAGCTTCAGCCAAGGAGTATAGAAGTTGAACTGCAGGATGGGGAAAAAAGCACATTTGAGGCTGTTTGGTGTGAGATAGAATCTAGCAGAACAAAATATACAATTGGGTGCTGCTATAGACCGGGTGATGGAGTGGATGGTGGGGATAGTATGCATAAGCAAATAGAAGAAATGAGTGGAAGGAGGGTAATTATTATGGGTGATTTCAATTATGGTAACATTGACTGGAAAGAGGAGAGGGCACATGGGAGGAAGGAATTGGATTTTATGCAGTTATTAAGGGACAACTATCTACGGCAACATGTATTGGAAAATACCAGGGGGCAGAGAGTGCTGGACCTAGTAATTGCAACTGAGAATGTAGCTGTAACAAACATGACCATGTTGCCACCAATTGGTGAGAGTGACCATAAGGTCATGACTTGGGAGGTGGCTAAAGGAGTCGAATTTACAATTAAGACAGGGTACATGTGGAATTACCGGGCTGGTAAGTATGACAAGCTTAGGTGTGTGCTTGGCTCAATGCCATGGCATGTAAAACTGCAAGGGCTGGATGTTGATAGTGCATGGGAGGTGGTTAAGAACTGTTTGCAGGAGGCAATGGTTGACTGTATACCAAGAATCCGAATAATAAATCAGGTAGGGGTTAAATGGATGAATAACACTATTAAGCTTGAGCTGCAAAAAAGAAACAATTGTGGAGGGAATTTAAGGAGAAGGGTGACCATCAGGTGCAGGAACAGTATAAAGCTCAGGCCAGGATGGTAACAAGGGTGGTAAGAAAAGCAAAAGCAGATTACGAAAGGAAATTGGCCATGCAGGCTAAAGAGAATCCCAAACAGTTTTTTCAATATGTTGCAAGTAAAAGGAAAAATGCTCATGGTAGAATGATCTTAAAAAATGCTGAGGGTAGGGAGGTAACCGAATCAGTCGATGTTGTGGAATTACTGAGCGAGCACTTTGCAAGAGTATATCATCCAGGTGGTGACTTTGCGGAAATGGAAGAACCAACAGCTTATACTGGAATTGTGATGAATGAAGTAGAGGTAACTAGTCTATTACAGAACCTCAATGTCAATACATCTGTGGGATTGGATGGTATACCAGCTCGTGTCGTACGTGAAGCGGCCAAAGAATTGTCAGTGCCCTTGACCATTTTGTTTAATTTGAGCCTCAGGACTGGGTCAGTCCCAAGGGGGTGGAAAGAGGGGAAAATAGTTCCACTGCACAAAGGTGGTTCCAAGGCTGCTGTTGAAAATTACCGGCTAATCAGCATAACAGAAATCATTATCAAGGTCTTAGAGAAAATAGTCGAGAGGAAAATACAAGATTGGATAGAAGAAAATGGGATACTGTATCGGGGACAGCATGGTTTTGTGAAGGGTAGGTCATGCCTCAGTAACTTGCTCACGTATTATAACACAGTGACGGCTGAACTGGATAACGGTAATGGGTTTACAGTGATTCTACTGGACCTTGCTAAGGCCTTTGACAGGATACCACATGGAATTCTAATCAGTAAATTGCAGCATATGGGAATGGACATAGGGTTGGTGAGATGGATAGGAGGGTGGTTGACGGAGAGATATCAGAGAGTGGTTTACTCAGGAGTAGAGTCCACAAGACGGCCTGTGACTAGTGGTGTGCCACAAGGATCTGTTCTTGAGGAACAGTTCATTTGTTTGCGGATGATGCGAAGGTGGGTAGGGCAATAGTGAATGCAGATGATGTCAGAATTTTGCAGGATGATTTGGATAGATTGGAGGTCTGGGCTAGGGAGAATGGATGTCAATTTAATGTGGCAAAATGTAAGGTTATGCATTTTGGGGTGAAAAGATTGGCGGCAGTTTACTGCATTGGTGGAACCGTGCTCCAGGAAATTGATGAGGCACGAGATTTAGGAGTGTTGGTGGATAAGGAATTGAAATTTAGGGGACACATTGCAAAAGTGGCCAAATCATCTCATCAAATCACTTGGTTGCTGAAGAATACATTGACAAGCAGAGACAAGCAGGTTATTGTTCCTCTGTATCAAGCCTTGATAAGACCCCATCTCGACTACTGTGCTCAGATTTGGTCACCTAGGTTTCTTCTTGATGGGGAGGAGGTGGAGAGGATCCAGAGGCGAGTGACCAAGATGATAGCAGGTCTGTGGAATGAACCGTATGAGAACAGTTTGAGGATTTGTGGGTTGCAAAAATTGGTTGATAGGCGGAGGAGGGGAGATATGATTGAGACATTCAAATTACTGAAGGGTTTCTATAAAATTAATTCAGAAGATATTTTTGAGAACAGGGCTGGTTGTGGGAGGACTAGGGGACATCCATGGAAACTGGGCAAAAGTGTGGTTAGTAAAGGTGTTAGAGCTGGGTTCTTTACTTTTAGAGTAGTGAATGAGTGGAATGCGCTCCCTGAGTCAGTGGTGGATGCTGTGACAGTGAATGAGTTTAAGGTGAGGTATGATAGATACTGTATGAATGTCGAATAGTTGTGATGAATATGATTTGCGGCCTCCCTCGATGAGTCTAATGACTCCCTGGAGTTGATAGGCGGAGGAGGGGAGATATGATTGAGACATTCAAATTACTGAAGGGTTTCTATAAAATTAATTCAGAAGATATTTTTGAGAACAGGGCTGGTTGTGGGAGGACTAGGGGACATCCATGGAAACTGGGCAAAAGTGTGGTTAGTAAAGGTTGAGACATTCAAATTACTGAAGGGTTTCTATAAAATTAATTCAGAAGATATTTTTGAGAACAGGGCTGGTTGTGGGAGGACTAGGGGACATCCATGGAAACTGGGCAAAAGTGTGGTTAGTAAAGGTGTTAGAGCTGGGTTCTTTACTTTTAGAGTAGTGAATGAGTGGAATGCGCTCCCTGAGTCAGTGGTGGATGCTGTGACAGTGAATGAGTTTAAGGTGAGGTATGATAGATACTGTATGAATGTCGAATAGTTGTGATGAATATGATTTGCGGCCTCCCTCGATGAGTCTAATGACTCCCTGGAGTTGCCCGTAATAATAATAATAATAATAATAATAATAATAAGGAAATTTAAAGAAGCTGCAAACATGCTTAGAATTCCAACACAATGCAATAAAAACCAAGGCTTAATTCTACACCAAGTTTGGTCAGCTTTGATAAAAAATATACCTCAGTCAGACCTCGGACATTATGATCGTGAACAACAGAACGTGGCATCATCCAGCATTGTTTAAACTTAGCACTGTTTTGAATCTGCATTCTGATTTTTTTAACTTTATGAACAGTCAGACAGCTACAACTGTATAGTATGAACTATTAATTTCTCTTTTTTGTTGTTTTAACTTTAAGTTACCTTTTACTCCTGAAGATGTAAGTCAAACGACTTACGAAACTTGTCAGGTTTTATTTCTTTATTGTGCTTTTAGCTTAATAAAAAAAATGGTCCAATTATCGGAATATGCCTTATGAACTTCTAAACCACAAAAACCTCCACTTACAATTAATTAAATTTATTTTTGTTGATATTAGTCTACATTGTAATTTCCTTAAAAAATGCAGTTATAAATTGAGCTTCATCTGTAAGCAGAATGTGAGGAAGAACATTCAAATATGCCTGAAGTCATTTACAAAATTTCACTCTAGATATGTGTGTGTGATCTTTTGGAAGAAAGTATTGTACTCATTGCAGGTAATATTGATCAAGACCATTAGTGTGCAAAATTCTCCATAATTGGGTGAGTGGGAATTCTGCATAAATATTATTATGGGCTTCACTGTATGATGCTGTTTCACTGCCGCCCCTACGAATTTTGCCACCCCATGCAGTAGCTTATTTTGCTGCCCCTACAAATTTTGCCACCCCTTCTCCCTTATTTTTCGTATAGTCGCCCCATGCAGTAGCATATTTTGCAGCCCCTTCTCTCTTATTTTTCGTATAGTTTATGCCAACTTTGCCGCCCCAAAAAAACTTGTCGCCCCGTGCAAATGCACGTCTTGCACTGTTGGTAGAGCCGATCCTGTGTTCCATTCATTCTGTAGGAGGAACTAGTCTCCCTCCTACATGGGTGTACATTTGCAAATGTTGACTAATGTGGATCCATGCATTGTGAGTATCATTGTCGATATTCCATTTCAGAAGCACATTCATTCTATACAAATAACATGTTGTATACAGATAACATGCTAGCATATTTTACATTTGAAAATATCTGGGGCCTTGTGCTTAAATAACACAACCACAAGTAGACGGAGCAGTGTAAGAGTACATGACACTTTGTTTCTATTCCAGCCTATAATATGATAACAGAGTTGAATTGATCCATATGTATATATGAAGTTTTCTATTTAAAATGACCTCTAGATACTTACTTTATTGAAGTTTCATAATTTATTTTAACAGTATTAACAAACACCAAATGAACTATTTTATGTAAAAAAAAAAAAAAAAAAGATGTTTATTAACTAGCTTATATTTCAAACCAGCATCTTCAGAGCACCAAAAATCTAAAGTCATAATTTGGCACCCTCTGATGGAAAAAAAAAAAAAAAAAAAAAACCAGTATTACAACTATGTAGGAATTGATCTTAAGATGACAGTCCCAAATTTTTGGCAAATTAATGCAACCATACTTGTTCAGGATAGGAGAATTCTTCATAGCTATGTCTGACTCTAAAAATAATCTTTATGACCTTTAACAATTTCTAAATAGCAGATTAGTTTTATTCTATCTAACCCTGTGTGAAGGGATGTCCAAAATGTGGTGGTCTGCCAGTTCTGACTTGCCATAATAATGGTTCTTCTTCTGTTCACTCTAAAAATAATCTTCCTGACCTTTAACAATTTCTAAATTGCACATTAGTTTCGTCCATCTAATCCTGTGTGAAGGGATGTCCAAAATGTGGTGGTCTGTCAGTCCTGACTTGCCATAATAATGGTTCTTCTTCTGTTCATTGGACATCCACAGATGCCGTAATGTCACTCCAATGTTCAGTGATGTGCCACACCAGTCCTTGCCATGTAGTCCTGTTGTATGCTTTTCTGGAGACTTCTACTCTCTGAACATCAGTCACTCCATACACACACACACACACACACACCATCCATCCATCCATCTCATTGACGGTTTACTCCTTCCTCTTTTTCCAGGAACTTTACATTCTATTACTGTTCTGAGAAGTCCTCCTTCCATCCTGTCAATGTGTCCAAAATATTTTAACTTTCTTCTGTCACTATCCTTAAGGAGCCTTAAAGTGCTACTGATCTTTTCTAACACACATTCATCTGTATGCCTTTTAGTATATGATATCCTCAACAACCTTCTGCAACACCACATCTCAAAATCAGCTATCCTTTACTTATCTGACTTTTTTAGGTTCCAAGTCTCATATCCATAAGTCATTGGAAAAACAACTGCATCCAAAATCCTCAACTTGGTTTCTGTGGAAATAGATCCATCCTTCCAGATTGTAGACAAGTCAATGACTGTTGTTTTCATTCCTAATTTTGGTAATGGTAGCGAATGTATTTTTTATGTCCTCCAAGGTGGATGTTAACAGATCTGTCTTTTTTATTATTATTATTATTATTATTATTATTACGTAACACCTCCAGGGAGTCCAAAGACTCATCAAGGGAGGGCACCTACTCTACAGCTCTCCGTCTCCACCAATCCTTCAACCGCAACTACCTTCATCATCTACACCAATGCCATCTACCTCCAACTACCACCACTAGTATTTTCACAGACAATCACAAACATCCATGCCCACAGCGGGATTCGAACCTGCAGCCTTTTGACTGGAGAGCAGATACGCTAACCACTCAGCCAACCAGGCCGGCCCGTAGGAGGCCAAGTCACAGTCGAAGAACTTCATACACTCTAGGATATGCTAGAGGATGGAGTTTATTCTTTGGAGAGTGGATCGGAGTTGATAATTTAGCATGAGGTTTGAATGTGGTGGAAAGGCCATGTTTTATTAGTATTTTGGCTATCTTTTCTGATGTACCTCTGACATAGGAAATGGGAATAGTGATGTTTTGTACTTGTGTGTTAGAGGAGGGAAAAGTAATGGGGCTATATAGTATTTTATCTATTTTGTAGGAATTGCTGCCTTGACCAAGAAAGCTTAGTGCAGATATTTAACTTCTGTGAAAGAGCTGTATCATTAGAACAAATTGCTCAGGCTCTGTGTGTGTGTGTTTTGATTTGATTCAGTGTACCATTTGCAAAATATGCATTGAGGAGAGCGGTTGGGGGTCTGGTTAAACAACGATAGTGGAGTGAATGTGTGCAAAAAGTGTAAAGAATGTGAGGATTTAAAGAGTGTTTCAGGTTGTGTGAGTGATATCGTTGTTGAAAGTGAAAATCTAGATAACAGTGATATGCGAGGTATGAATGGTGATATTTGCGAGGTAGTACCTGATGGCTGTGAGAGTGGCGTTGAAAGTGAGAATGAAGGTAAACATACAGAACGATTGAATGAATCATCGGAGAATAAAAATGATGACACTGACACAATGAGTGAGATCGCTCTATTATGCGGAGCGATACATAGGGCAAATCGGCAGCTGGAACGTTGGCAAAAATGTTTACCAAGCGTACCAACTAATAATCAGAAAAAGTATGATAGAAAAAATATGGGTATGATAGTGAGTGTAAACAAAATGAAAGAGCGAGTGTTGTATGGAGATTCCTTAGTAAGAGGTGTGTTAGTTGAGAGTTTAACAAAATCGTACCAACCTGGTGCGAATGTTAAGAATGTAAGCAAGTCAATTAGAATGCAAAAGCAGTGGGTGAAAGAATTGATAGTGGTAGCAGGTACAAATGATTTGAAAGGAAACAAAATGGTTATGAGTGAGGATGTGAAGGAATTGTTTGAGGTAACAAAAGGAAAGAGTTAGGATGGTGAATCTGTTGCCGCAGTATGACAGTGAAGAGTATAGAAGGAGGGCCATAATTTCAAATGACTTTATGCGTGAATTATGCAGTATGAGTGGTGTGGAATTTGTGGATGTGTGGAATGAGTTTGATGGGCGAAAGGATTTATATAAAATGGATGGTTTAAATTTGAATGGATTTGGTGTACGGAGACTTGAAAAGGTGTTGTCGAATGTAGTGGAAGTGAATGTGCAGAATCAGGGAAACTAAAGTTATTAAGGGGGGGGGGAGTAGATATGCAGACTTTAGGGAGACATTTGAGTGTGTAATGTGAACAAGCAAGTAGGAAAGACCACAAATCAGAATGGGATAGTTAGTATAAGGCATCAAAATAGAGATGGGACAAATCGGCTTCTGCATTTCATGTATACTAATGCCAGAAGTATTAGGAATAAGAAGGAAGAATTTTTGGCCTTGGTTGGTACTTCCAGACCACAGGTTGTTGGCATTAGTGAAACATGGCTGACAGAAGATGACACAGCTAGTGGAATTGAATGTGAGGAGTATGGTATGTTCAGGGAGTGACAGGGAGAATAAAATGGGGGGAGGAGTGTTATTGATGATTGCTGATGAGCTACAGCCAAGGAGAATAGAAGTGGAACTGCAGGATAGAGAAAAGAGCATTTGAGGCTATTTGATGTGAGATTGAAACTAGCAGAACAAAATATACAGTTGGGTGCTGCTATAAACCAGGTGATGGAATAGATGGTGGAGATAGTATGCATAAGCAAATAGAAGAAATAAGTGGAAGGAGGGTAATTATTATGGGAGATTTCAACTATAATAACATTGATTGGAAGGAGGAGAGGACACATGGGAGGAAGAAATTGGATTTTATGCGGTTATTAAGGGATAACTATCTGTGACAGCATGTAATGGAAAATACTAGGGGTCAGAGAGTGCTTGACCTAGTAATTGCATCTGAGAATTTGGCTGTAACAAATATGACCACGTTGCCACCAATTGGTGAGAGTGATCATAGGGTCTTGACTTGGGAAGTGGCTAAAGGTGTGGAATTTACAATTAAGACGGGGTACATCTGGAATTATCAGGCTGGTAAGTATGACAAGCTTAGGAGTTTGATTGGTTCAGTGCATGGCATGTACAACTGCAAGGGCTAGAAGTTGATATTGCATGGGAGGCAGTTAAGAAGTGTTTGCATGAAGCAATGGCTGACTGCATACCTAGAGTCCGAATAATAAATCAAGTAGGAGTTAAATGGATAAATAACACCATTAAGCTTGAGCTGCAAAAAAAAGAAATAACAATGAGGGAATTTAAGGAGAAAGGTGACTAGCAGGCATATGAACGGTATAAAGCGTTGGCCAGAAGGGTAACAAGTGTGGTAAGAAAAGCAAAAAAGGATTATGAAAGAACATTGGCCATGCAGGCTAAAGAGAATCCCAAACAGTTGTTTTGATATGTTGCAAGTAAAAGAAAAATGTATATGGCAGAATGATTTTAAAGAATGCCGATGGTAGGGAGGTAACCGAATCAGTTGATATAGTTGAATTACTGAGCGAGCACTTTGCAAGAATATATCATCCAGGTAGTGACATTGCAGAAATGAATGAACCAATAGATTATACGGGAATTGTGGTGAATGAAGTGGAGGCGAGCAGTCTATTGCAAAACCTCAATGTCAATACATCTATGGGATTGAATGGTATACCAGCTCGTGTCGTACGTGAAGCGGCTAAAGAATTGTCAGTACCCTTGGCCATTTTGTTTAATTTGAGTCTCGGGTCTGGGTTAGTCCCGAGGGGGTGGAAAGAGGGGAAAATAGTTCCACTGCATAAAGGAGGTTCCGACTGCTGTTGTTAATTATCAACCGATTAGCATATCAGGAATCATCGTCAAGGTCTTGGAGAAATTAGTCAAGAGAAGAATACAGGATTGGATAGATGAAAATGGGATACCGTATGGGTGACAACATGGTTTTGTGAAGGGTAGATCATGCCTCAGTAACTTGCTCACGTTTTATAACACAGTGATGGCTGAACTGGATAAGGGTAATGGATTTGCTGGACCTCGCCAAGGCCTTTGACAGGATACCACATGGAACTCTAATCAGTAAACTGAAGCAAATGGGGATGGATATAGGGTTAGTGAGATCGATAGGAGGGTGGTTGATGGAGAGATACCAGAGAGTGGTTTATTCAGGAGTTGAGTTCTAAAAACTATAATAATCTTGTGACTCGAGGTGTGCCACAGATTTCTTGGACCACTACTTTTCAATTTGCTCATTAATGATATAGGAAAGGATCTGAGAGGAAGTGTTCACTTGTTTGCTGATGATGCAAAGTTGGGTAGAGCAATTGTGAGTGCACAGGATGTCAAAATTTTGCAAGATGATTTGGATAGTTTGGAGGACTGGGCTAAGGAAAATGGATGTCAATTTAATTTGGCAAAGTGTAAGGTTATGCATTTTGGGGTGAAAAGATTAGCAGCAGTATATCACATTGGTGGAACCGTACTCCAGGAGATTGACGAGGCCAGGGATTTGAGAGTGTTGGTGGATAGGGAGTTGAAGTTTAGGGGACACATTGCAAAAGTGGCTAAATCAGCTCATCAGATCACTTGGTTACTGAAAAATACTTTAACAAGCAGAGACAAACAAGTTATTGTTCCTCTGTATTGGGCCTTGATAAGACCCCATCTAAACTACTGTGCCCCGATATGGACGCCAGGGTTTCTTCTTGATGGGTAGGAGGTGGAAAGGATCCAGAGATGAGTGACCAAGATGATAGCAGGTCAGTGGAATGAACCTTATGAGAACAGGTTGAAGATTTGTGGGTTGCAAAAATTGGTTGATAGGCGGAAAAGGGGTGATATGATTGAGACATTCAAATTACTGAAGGGTTTCTATAAGATTAATCCAGAAGATATTTTTGAGAATAGGACTGGTGGTGGGAGGACTAGGGGCAAGAATGTGGTCAGCAGGGGTGTTAGAGCTAGGTTTTTTACTTGGAGAGTGGTGAATGAGTGGAATAAGCTGCCAGAGTCTGTTGTGGGTGCTATGACCGTGAATGAGTTCAAGGCGAGGTATGATAGATACTGTGTGAATGTCGAATAGTTGTTCTTGACATGATGTTAGGGCCTCCCTCGATGAGTCTGTCGACTCCTTGGAGTTGCCCGAAATAATAATAATAATTAATATATAGAAATGCAGAGTCTTCTGCATCTGAAAAAACAACTTTCCTCCACTCACATTTTACAATATTAAATTTTATCAGTTTTGTTTATATATTAGATATTTTAAATACCTTTCCTCAGTTGGCCACTGTTTTTTTTTTTTTTTTTTTTTTTTTTAAATTTAAATGCATATAGTAATTATAAGAAGAACAAACTCTGTAGTTTGTTGTTTTTATAATTATCATATGCAGTGATTCCAGAAGCATCCACATGATATGAGTGTAAGCTGATTTGTGACTTTTTTCAAATGATATTTACACTGAATTCATGTTTTAACCATAATATAATTATGCTATAATGACATAACTATTTTACCTAACCTGCAAGTGGTTGGAGTATAAGTAACAAGACATTCTTCAATATTTGCTCAAAATAACAAAACTGTGAAAACAGCATGGTTATAGTTATTTAAAAAAATAAATAAATAACCTAAATTGTGCAAAGCATCACAAAGTGCTGTTGCATCTTTTTCTTCTTCTGCAGCTTCTCCCACTTAAGTGAGGTCACTGTTTGTAATGAGTCTCCTCCACACCTTCCTGTCTTGGGCTGTCACCACATCCAAGTTCTTCATCTTCAAGTCCTCTTCTATCAGCTCCCTCCATCTCTTCTTTGGCAGCCCACGCTTCCGCCTGCCTTGCACATCCATCTGCATGACCCTTCTTCCCACATATTCGTCCTCCCTCCTCATCACATGACCAAACCATCTCAACCTTGCTTCCTGTATTTTCGCACCTAAGTTCGTAACTTTCACTGTTCCCAGGACATAGTCATTTCTCAGATGATCCTTTCTGGTCACACCGCACATCCACCTAAGCATTCTCATCTCTGCTACTTCCATCCTGCTGATGTTATTTTTCCTCAGGGACACAGTTTCTATAGCATATGTCATAGCTGGCCTCACTACTGTCCTATAAATTTTGCCTTTCAGATTGATAGGCACCCTCTTATCACATAACACTCCAGCCATCTCCCTCCAGTTCCTTCAACCCGCTTGTATCCTGCATCCCACTTCCTTCTCAGCTCCTCCATCTTCTTCCACTGTTGAACCTAAGTATCTAAAGTCTCTTACCTTCCTGATGACATTTCCTTCCAGCTCCAGATCTGTCTCCTGGGCCGCCGCCGCCCACTACGCAACACATATACTCTGTCTTACTTCTGCTCAGTCTCATACCTCTCTCTTCCAGTACTTTTCTCCATCTTTCCAGTTTAGTTCCCGCTTCTTCTCTTGAATCTACACACAGCAAGATGTCATCTGCATACAATATTGTCCAAGGCGCATCTTCTCTCACCTCCTCTGTTACCACCTCCAACACAATATTAAACAGAAACGGACTTAATGCTGACCCTTGATGCAAGCCAACTGTTACTTGAAAACTTTCTCTGTCTGTCCCAAACAGGTCCGAACACTTGTCTTCACATTTCTGTACATTTCCTGCACCAACCTGACATATTTCTCCGGCACCTTCTTCTCCCTCAGACACCTCCAGACTTCTTGCCTTCTCCAGATCAATAAATACCAGATGTAACTCCCTTTGTTTCTCTCAAAGTATGCTTCTCCAGATCAATAAATACCAGATGTAGCTCCCTTTGTTTCTCTCAATATTTTTCCATCATCTGTCGTAACCCAAAGATAGCATCTGTTGTTGATCTACCAGGCATGAAGCCAAATTGTTCCTTTGCAATCTCCACCTCCTTCCTCAGTCTACCATCAAGAACCCTTTCTAGGATCTTCATTGTGTGGGACATCAACTTTATTCCTCTGTAATTTTTACAGTCTTGTGCATCCCCTTTACCCTTGTAGATGGGAACAAGAGTACTCTCCCTCCATTCCTCGGATATATTTTCCTGTTGGCAAACTTTCATGAACAGGTCCCACAGCAGGTCAATTCCCTCTTCCCCCAGTGCCTTCCATGCCTCCACTGGAATTCTGTCGGGGCCCACCGATTTTCCATTCCTCATCCTCTTCATGGCCTCCATCACTTCCATTCTACTGATGTTCTGCACCATCCCCTCAGAAGGCTGCCCATCTCCTCTGTGAGTCCTTGCATTTTCCTCATTCAATCCCTCAAAGTATATTTTTCCATCTGTTTCATCTGTTATTTAAAAAAAAAAATAAATAACCTAAATTGTGCAAAGCAGCACAAAGTGCTGTTGCATCAATACAAAAAATACATCTTAGAACAGTGAAGATAGAATTTTTCACTATTGTTTATATTGGATTTAGATATGAATTGCACAAAATGAGTACGTTTGGGAAAACAGTGAACCAGGAAGGTATATTAAGATTTTGCTTTATTGATGTATAAATTATTAATTCATGTTTTAATCTATTTTAATGTATGTTTTACTTAGGCTATAGGATCCCGCAATTTATTGAAATCCGTTACAAAGCACAGAGAGGCTCAGCAACAGCAACTTCAAGCACTTATCATGGAGAAAAAATTGCAGCTAGAAAGGTAATGTATACTGGTGACTTTAAAAGTTTCATTATGTATTTATAATTTTAAGAATCAGTGAGTAACATAGGAAGCATGCTTTTATCTTTCTAAACTTCTGAGTAAGGTTCTGTTTTGCCTGTAATGTTCAGTTACACTTAGTTTCCTTTGATATTGTGCCTAAAAAGAGAGAGAAGTTACTTTCATATATTCATTTTTAATTCCATTCAGTTCACTTCTTTAATTGAAAAAGGCAGTTTAATATTCCCTATCTGTGCCATAAATTTCCTGTTGTGCATATCAGAGATATTTCTGTGTAATAATCACATGCATTTTTAAACACAAATTAAGTTTAATAATTCAATATTGTGTACTTAGTATCTTAAGTATATTCTCCATGTTGTAGCAAGCCATTGCGTTTAACCTTAGCTTAGGTGGTACATAATGTTTATCATCTAGTGTTAGACTGTGACACTGTTTATTGAAGTGAAGTGGGTCGAAAAAGGCCATGTGTTTGTATAGAGTAGGATTTGTGAATTATCTAATCTTTAGTCAACTCATGGTTGTAGGTGATATAGGTTTACAACCCTTCACTTGTGGGATTATCATTAAAAAAAAGGTGACAGTGTTTAATTATAGTAGCCCTCTGAATACTACATTTTATATGGTTATTCTATACATGAGAGGTTGTTCAGCTACACTTATTTGCAGCCTCTAACTCACTGAAGTGAATTGGTGGAGACGAGGTACATTGCTAGTGAAGAGATTGAAATTGAATTGTTGGGTGCAGAATATTGATTAGTCTAATTTCTGTTATCTGTACTGAGTTAAATATCTTTGTGGGAGCTCTTAGAGATATATTTAATTGCAAATGTCTGTATAACATGGAGCGATTGAACAAATTTGTGATCTTTATTGGATTAATACTTTTAAGAGGTAAAGTAATACCTAAATCAAATGGAAAACAAAAACATCTAGTTTCTAGATAGTGAGGAAGTAATTGTAGACTTTTAAAGTTGACTATTCAGAAATTTCTACATGAGCCTTAATTAAAATTTAAGTTATTATTTTAGGTCAGTACAATTTGCATTTTTTTGTTATGTGACTTCTATTCCATAAGAGGTTGTAAATCTATAGTACTGTGGGTAGGCTAAGGATTTTTTTCCGTTTTTATTAATTTTATATATTGTTGCAGTTGTTATATGCATTTTTGCATAATCCAGAGACCAAACATGAAACTTTTTCAAGTCACTTCAGGCCTCTAGCAAGGCAGTGTGGTCTTGCATCAAGTAATGAAATTCTTCTTTCATTTAATGGCATTTACAAACATTCATGCTCATGGTGGGATTCAAACTTCCAGCCTGGATAGCAGATTTGTTAACTCTCTCAACCAACTAGACTTGCAAATATATATATTTATATATTTTTTTAAATCTCTACTGAGTGTTCCTGGTAAGATTTACGCAAGTATATTTGAGCAACAGTTGAGAAGGATTGTGGAAGAAAAGCTTGAAGAAGAACAAGCTGGATAGAGGCTGTGGATCAGATTTTCACTTTACGACAAATAGTTGAGAAATCATGGGAATATAACAAAGATCTAAATTTAAGTTTTGTAGATCTGGAAAAGGCATATGACAAGGTGCCAAGAGAGAGAAGCTATTCAAAACACTACAGTTATATGGAGTCAACAGGGCATTATATCAAGCAATCATCATCATCAACAACCATGGTCCAATGCCTGTAGGTGTCTGCTGCCATCTTGATATAATTCTTCCATTACATTCTATTTTGTGCAAGATGACTCAGTTTGTGTATAGAGTTTCCGCACCATTTGACGATGTCAACACCCCATTCTCTGTTTGGTCTTCTTCTTTTGTATCAAGCAATACTTAGTCTTTATTTGAGTTGTAAGACAGCAATTAGAATTGAAGGAAGTACAGGAAGGTGGTTTAATGTTAAATCTGGTATCAGACAAGGATGTACATTATACCATCTGTTATTCATTATCTATATGGATCACATTATTGAAGAAAAGTGGTATTAAACCTGATATCAAAATTGGAGATGATAATGTCAGCCCTTTGCTTTATGCAGATGATGCTATACTTCTAAATAAATCTGTTACAAGTCTGCAAGATTCCCAGACTAAATTGAATAACTGTTGTAATAGATATGGAATGAAGGTCAGCAATAACAAGACAAAGACAATGAAATAGACAGAAGCATTGAAAATATCAAGTGCATTGTAAATGCAGAACCCATAGAACAAGTAAAATTTCAGCAACTTAGGCACAATTTTTAGTGAAGATGGTAAATTAAATATGGAAATAGACAATACAATCAACAAAGCTAGTATGGTAGGAAGTGAGCTGAATAAATTTATATGGAATAAGAGAGAAATTAGTCAAAACACTAAATTAGCTGTATACAAGACAGTGTTCAAACCAGTTTTAACTTATGGATCTGAAAGCTAGGTCAGAAGTAAAACACTTGACCAAAGACTAGAGTCCTGAGAAAGATTAGGAACATGAAGAAATGGCATCAATGGCAATATCATATTAAATATGAGGATATTAGGAAAGAACTTGGCATTGTCAGCATCCAGGAATGGATTAGCAGAGCTAATCTCAGGTGGTATGGTCACTTAAGCAGAATGGGAGAGGAAAGATTAGCAAAACAAGTGTTCTCTGCCAGGTTGGCAGGAAAAAGTCCCAGAGGAAGACCAAAATATAGGTGGATTGATACAGTAAAACGTGCCTTAGAAGATAGAAATATAAGATTTGATAATGTTGGAGTCTTGACAGGTAACAGATTCATTTGGAGGAAAATTGTAGATAGAAAGTTAGTAATGATGTAAGTTTTTCATGTATTACTATCATATCCTGTACTCCCCTTGAGCGCACACATCAGGAATTTGATGATGATGACTTCTTTTGCATTTAAATCCAATTCTTTAAACTTACTTTCTAAATCTGTTTTTGGTATAACTAATTATTGCAATATCATCTGCATATGCACAAATCTGTACAGATTTATTATTAATATAGCCTCTTATATTGAGTCTTCTTATTATATATTCAAGTGCCAATAAATTATATATTTAGTTTAATCCTTTATCCAAATGTAAGCAAACAAAGTTTGTGCCTGACGTATCTTCAGGACTGGGGCAACTCGTGGCAAAGGTGGACTCAGTTCTCATCATTTTCCTTAGTATCCTATATTGCAAAGCACATCTTCTTGCAGACATGTTTCTTGCAGACCCCTTCCCATAATACATAGCATTATGGGAAGGGGTCATTACCCAGACCAGTTTCGACCTTTATTGAGGTCTCTTCAGTGGGAGCCAGACTCAGAGGTGATACAAAGGTTGAAGCAATGCAGAAGTCATATTTCCATACGCCAGTTGCCAAAATGTGTCGCACCTTATTATTAAACCATTTACCATGAGTTGCCCCATTCCTGAAGATACTTCAGGTGCAAACTTTGTTTGCTTACACTTGGATAAAGGATTAAAGTAAATATATAATTTATAGTCTAAGGGGAAAAAAACTTCCATCATCTTTCTTTAATCCAGAGTGATTTAATAATAAGGTGTGACACCTTTTGGCAACTGGCATATGGAAATATGACTTCTCCATTGTTTCGACCTTGGTATCACTTCTGGGTCTGGCTCCCACTGAAGAGACCTCAATAAAGGACAAAACCGGTCTGGGTAGTGACCCCTTCCCATAATGCATAGCATTATACATGTCTGCAAGGAGATGCGCTTTGCATTATGGGATACTAAGGAAAGTGATGAGAACTCAGTCCGCCTTTGCCATGAGTTGCCCCAGTCCTGAAGATACTTCAGGCACAAGCTTTGTTTGCTTACACTTGGATAAAGGATTAAACTAAATATATAATTTATAGTCTAACCAAGTGAAATATGTCCAACATTCAAGTGTCAAATTAAACAAACTTATAGACAGTGCATCTTCATGTCTCACCCTGGAACTTATTTCGAATGCTTCTGTTAACTCACCTTGTATTTTAACCCTTGTGTTAGATACTTCTAGTGTTATTTCAATCATTTAGCCTGGTTGGCCGAGTGGATAGCGTATCCGCTCTCCAGCTAAAAGGCTGTGGGTTTGAATCCCACCATGGGCATGGATGTTTGTGATTGTCTGTGGAAATACCAGTGGTGGTTGGCAGTAGATGGTGTTGGTGTATTTGCGGTCAGTTGGTGATTGAATGTGGAGACGGAGTTGTAAAGTTGGTTCCTTCCCTCACTGAGTCCTTGGACTCCCTGGAGGTATTAATTAATAATAACAATTAATAATTCTATCCAATGTTTGTGGGATTCCCAATCTTTTATGACTATTAATCATTTTTTGTCTATTTATTTTATCAAAAGCTTGTTTTATATAATTTATAGATATTGATTTTATTCTTTATTATATTCCATACATTTTTCATGTATATTCCTTAACATAAATATATTATCAGTGGTAGATCTCTTTGGTCTAACACTGGATTGGTAATCTCCTAAAATTTCTTCAGTATATGGTTCTAATGTACTATTTTTTAAATTTAATAAAATTTTATGTTACATTTAGCAATGTGATTCCTATATAATTACTACAATTCAATTTATCTCCCTTTTTATATATGGTTGAATCACTCCTATTTCTATTCCTTTGGTAATTTTTCTTCATTTCATATTTCAGTTATTAATTGCCAGAATTTTCCCCATAATGGTTTTCCAGCATTCTTAATGAGCTCCCCTGTTATTCCATCTATAACGTGTGCTTTACAGTTTTTTATCTATTTTATAATTTTAACTACTACTTCATAAGTTGTTCTTTTATTTTTCCTCATTTATTCTAAATTCATTCAAATGCCTATCTTCATCTTCATTATCATTAATTTCTTCTTCTTCTGATAACAATTCTTCAAAATACTCTTTCCATCTCTTCATGACTTATTCTTTTTTAGTTATTATTTCCCCTTCTTTATTCCTACATCCTATTATTTAAGGAATAAAATTTTGTACTAGTGAATTAATTTCTTTATAATATTTTCTTATTTTCTTTTTTTTTTATTATATTCACTTATTAACTTTATTTTCTTCTACATCATTTCTTTTTTCTTTGATTATATATTTTATTTGCTTCCTTTCTCTTTTCTTGATATTTTTGTCTATTAGCTCTTGTATTTCTTTCTTTGTATAATTTAATAGTCTTCATGTATGTAGTAATGACTTTGAAAGATTGCATGAAAAAATATACAATGAAAAAAAGCAGTGACTGCATGGTGATGGAAAACACTGAACAGGAATGCCATCTGGATTTATGTTTCTGCTTGAAGTAGAAAAAGCTATCACAAACCTGAAATTTGGAAAGGCAGCTGGAGTAGATGAAACTTGACCAGAAATGCTAAAATTTGGATGTATAAAAGTTTTGCAGAGGTTACACTGCATAATTCAGAATGCTTGGTCAGAGGGCCAAATTCCAGATGATTGAAGTAGAGCACTCATAGCACCCATCTATAAAAAGGGAAATAAAACTGAATAAGAGAGTTACAGAGGAATTTCTATACTGTATTCATGGTAAGTATTATGCAATTATCCTTGAGAAATGGCTAAGAAAAATTGTGGACAAGAAGCTTGGAGAAGAACAAGCTGGGTTAAGACCAAACAGAATCACATTTTCACTTTAAGACAAATAGTTGAGAAATCATGGGAATATAACAAGGATCTGTATTTAAGTTTTGCAGATCTGGAAAAGTCCGCACAGTTAGCTGAGTGGTTATGCGCTTCACAACCATATGCCTGGGAAAGGAGTGTCCTGGGTTCGATTCCCGTCGCCGACGTGAGGAGCTTAGGATCTTTCTCAGCCATTTATCTTCTATATTATTTTGATTTTCAAATTTTTTTAATGTCTTTTTCTATTTTTTCTTTGTATAATTTAATAGTCTTCATGTATATAGTAATTACTTTGAAAGATTGCATGAAAAAATATACAATGAAAAAAGCAGTGACTGCATGGTGATAGAAAACACTGAACAGGAATAGCCAAGTTAGCCGGTCTTGGGGATGGACTGCAGGGTTTTTCTCCCCAGTTTATCTGGGATTTTTCCTTCTGCAAGCTGGCAAACCGGCCTTGAGAACATAACACTTCCACAGACATAGACACCTCCAGGAATAAGGAGTAACCAACCTATTCCATAGGATTTCAGTTCCGAATGCCTACATGGTAAAATGTATAGGTCTATGCGTGAGCATAAATTAGGATAGATCTGTTAAAGGCATATGACCAGGTGCCAAGAGGAAAGCTTTTCAAAACTCCAGTTATATGGTGTAAATGGGACATTATATCAAGCAATACATAGTCTTTATTTGAGTTGTAAATCAGTAGTTAGAATTGATGGAGGTACAGAAAGATGGTTTGATGTTAAGTCAGGTGTGCAACAAGAGTGTACATTATCTCTACTGTTGTTCATTATCTATATGGATCACATTATGAAGGAAAGTGGTATTAAACCTGATATCAAAATTGGAGATGTTAATCTCAGTTCTTTATTTTTTACAGATGATGTTATACTCCTAAATCCCTGACCAAATTGAATAACTGCTGTAATAAATTTGGTATGAAAATCAGCATTAAACAGACAAAGACAGTGAAAATAGGCAGAAACATTGAAAACATCAACTGCATCCTGAATTGAGAAACTATAGAACAAGTCAAACATTTCAGTTATTTAGGGACAATTTTTAATGAAGATGGCAAACGAAATTTGGAAATAGCAGAATTAGCAAATCTGGTATGGTAGGAAGTCAGATGAATAAATTTATACAGAATAAGAGAGAGATTAGTCAAAACACTAAACTACTGTATAAAAGACAGCGTAGTGTTCGAGCAAATTTTAACTTTTAACTTTTATTTAAGCATTAATGCAAGTAACGAGAATATTAAATAATCATTATTCTTTAATAGAGGATATTGAACATCTAAAGAAGAAATTGGCTGATGAGAAGGAGGAATGAAGAAAGGATCATATTTCATTGTATGGGAACTCAATCATTAGAGGTGTGATGACCAATAAAATGCACAAAACATGCTTCCTTGTTGCTAAGATCACACAGGGATTGTTATGTTTGTACAAAAATGTAAGGAGGATTCAAAACAAGATTGAGTCAGTATGCCCAAGGATAACTGGAATAAGTGAAACTTGGTTGTCTGAGGATGATGTGATGTCGAGAATAGAATTAGAAGGATATATAATTTTCTGGAAGGATAGAATTGTGAAAAGAGGAAGGGGGAGTGATGTTGATGATTGCAGAGGAATTGTGTCCACAAAGTGTGGAAGTTGATAGTGCATGCACAGAGTTTGAATCTTTGCAGGGCCGGTCCGAGAGTATCTGATGCCCTAGGCAAAGAAAATTTAGATGCCCTATACATTGTCGCTATATATATAGTCTTAGCGCCCTTATATAGTTTTATATATAAGTCTATATGTATATAGTCTTAGCTCCCCTAGGCAATTGCGTAGGTTCGCCTAATGATAAAACCGGCCCTGAATCTTTGTAGTGTGAAGTTGAAATAAACAGGTCACTATATATGCTAGGATGCTGTTATAGGCTAAGACTATATGTATATAGTCTTAGCTCCCCTAGGCGATTGCGTAGGTTCGCCTAATGATAAAACCGGCCCTGAATCTTTGTAGTGTGAAGTTGAAATAAACAGGTCAGTATATATGATAGGATGCTGTTATAGCCCACAGAATGCAAAGAATACTGATTGTGAAATGTTTAGGCAAATTACTTGGGCATGTAAAAAGGTGATCCTGATGGGAGACTTTAATTACATAAATATAGAATGGAAGGAGGAGATAGTGCATGGGAACAAGGAGAATGAGTTAGTTGAATTTCTGAGGGATAAATATCTTAAGCAGCATGTGACTGAAACAACTAGAGGCTTTAATGTTTTGTATCTGGTGATAACTGCACAATATGTAGTTGTAAATGAGATATTACCACTGCCACCAGTTAGTGAGAATGATCATGAAATACTTGTTTGGGAAGTAGTGAAACAATACAAGGTTATTACCAAAAATGGAAACGTGTAGAAGTATAAAGCAAGCGATTATAGGAGGCTCTGTATTCAGTTAGCATCATTACTTTGGGTATGAGCTGAGCAGAAAAGATGTTGGCACTGCTTGGAAACTCACAAGGTAGTATCTGACACGAGCAATATATAAGTACATACAAGGGTTCAGCGAGCGAATAGAGTAGGCAGGGCTGCATTTACCATTAGGCGCATGATGCGCAAGCTGGGGGGCCTCACTCTCTATGGGGGCCACATTTCAAAACCTTACTCCTCACAGAGAACAATAAAAAAAAACACAGTTATAGTTGGGAGGACTAGTGGCCATCCATGGAAACTGGGCAAGAGTGTGGTTAGCAAGGGTGTTAGAACTAGGTTTTTTACTTGGAGAGTGGTGAATGAGTGGAATAAGTTGCCAGGGTCTGTTGTGGGTGCCATGACTGTCAATGAGTTCAAGGCAAAGTATGATAGATACTGTGTGGATGTTGAGTAGTTGTTTAGGGCCTCCCTCGATGAGTCTAAGGACTCCTTGGAGTTGCCCGTAATAATAATAACAATAGTTGCAAAATAAAATACTTATAAATATTAAATTCATAATATAAAAACTAGAGGCCGCTGAAAAATTTGTGAGGCCTCCCACTTCCATTTGAAATACATTGTTCTTTCCTTAGAATATAAAGCTAACTGGAACTGTTGTAACAGGAATACTGCTTTATTCCATGAAATTGATATGTAAGTCTACCATTTCTTTGCTGGACGTATATACATGTCCAGCAAACCTGGATAGTTATTATTTTTAGAGACCACAAATATATATATATATATATATATATTAGGGTTACCAAGTAATTTTATAAACTTGGTTATTTTACTCATAATCCCAAGTAAGCAAACAATTAAGTTGCACCTGAACGTAGTTAAAGTCCAAAGGTGGTGCAACACCAGAGCAACTCATTGTAAAGTGTGTAAAGCTCTGATCGCTATTCTTAGTATTTTCCATAATGTAAAGCACATCTCACTAAGAGATGTATACTGCAATACATTATGGGTGGGGTCACTACCCTACCCAGACCGGTTTCAATCTTTTTTGAGGTTTCCTCAATGAGTAGCTAGACCCTAAATACCAAGGTTTAGTAATACAGAGCCTTATCAACTTTACCTATACAAGTAGTGACCCCACCCATAATGGGAATATAACATGACTACACAGAAATCCATATTTCTGTGTAGTCATATTACTCTATTAAATGCTATTCTAATATTACAGTCAACTTTCACTATAGTAAACTTTTAGGACCATATGAATATTTTTATTTATTTATTTTTTGCTTTGAAGATTTGCTACAGTGAATTCCTTTTAGAATAGCACTGATGCTATAGGTCCCAAATTATTTGTGTCATGAAAATAATTTAGCTTAGCAGTATGAAACTTTGTAAGAACCTTACTATCAACATTTGCATTTTTTCTCTTTTTCTTTCTTGAGCAAATAATTCTTGTTTGATTTTATTTACAGGCTAAAGGTTCAGTATGATTCTTTGAGGAAAGAAGAAGCTGAGCAGAATGAGATGATTGAACAATTTCTTCTTCAGAAATGAAAGATTAAGCAGATTCAATTTTTTTGGATCTAAATTGTCTACATCAGTTTCTCTTTAATAAAAGAAACATACTTAAATGATTATGCCAGAACTTCAATGAAGTAAAGTTAGCTATATGTACTTGAATAGTTAATCCTAAAAATAAAGTTGAGACTAATTGCATACACGCATACAGAATTAATTTCTTAGTTTGAAAGATTAGGAATGCGATTATTTCATGAACTTACTTGCTGTAGTTAGTTTTATATGTTAAACAATGAGGATCTTTTGATATTATGTTAACATTCCTGAACAATGTTTAAATTATAAACCTGCCAGCCTGGTTGGTTGAGTGGTTAGTCTATCCGCTCTCCAGCTAAAAGGCTACTGGTTTAAATCCTGCGTGGGCATGGATGTTTGTGATTGTCTGTAAAAATATTAGTTATGGTGGTGGGCAGTAGATGGCATTGGTGAAGATGATGTGGTTCACTGTAGTTGGCAGATTGAGTGTTGGAGACGAAGAGTTGTAGAGTAGGTGTCCTCTCTCAATGAGTATTTGGACTGCTTGGAGGTGTCACGTAATAATAATAATCCAAAGTATTGTGCCACTGAAGAATTAAAGAATATTTTTCTATATAAAATCAGTAGGAGTGACAAAATTAAAATAATTGGAAGTTGTTTAAATCGGACATCTTAATATTACGAACATATTATAATGTCAAAATGTTTATATAAAAATTTATTAATTCAGTTTCCTAGCTGAAAGAATTTATATTGAAAAAGATTTTTCAGTTGACATTTTTCTGTATTACAAATTGGAAAAGAAGAAAAGTGTTTGAGCTTTTTTTTTTTCTAATAACAGATTTCTCCAAGATGATGTGTTGTTTGTGTGTATACACACTCGGGTCTCTTTTTATGCGGCTTTGAAGTTATGTGGTGCATAACTTCAAAAACTTATCTACTGTTGTACATAATGAACAGCATATTGTAGCACATTCTGGCGTAACATGAGTAATGTGTAAGCAGTGAGAGTGCCTGTGAAGTTTAATTATGCATGTGAGTAAGTGTTTGTCTTTTCATTATCGTAAGTCTAAATTTTGCTCATTTTTATTTTAAAGATTTAATTTGGCCCAACGGAGGGAAAAAAGCACCATAGAAAAGCAATTTCTTTGGAAATGAAAATTCCAATTTTAGATCACTTAGCAAAAGACAGGGATTTACAGTGATTGGTAAACATTTTAATTTAGGTGAATCTACTATTAGAGCAATTAAAAAGAATGAAGTCGCAACAAGAAAATCTGTGATTTCTGGTACAAAACTAAGTGCCAAATTATCATCATACTCAAGAGATGCTTTATTAGAAAAAATGGAAGGAGCTCTCGTAATTTGGATTGAAGAATTAACTCAAAGAAGAATTCCTATAAGTGGTTATTTAATTAAACAAAAAAGCTCTTCGGTTTTATGAACAGATGAAGCAATTGGAGCCATCTACTTCCGCTTCACAGGCTGATAAAGAATTTTCGGCTAGCAAAGGATGGCTAACCGGGTTTTTAAAAAGGAATACACTTCATAACGTGAAGATTACAGGCAAAGTTGTAGCAGCAGATGAACCAGCAGCAGCCAAAAAGTTTTAACAGAAGTTAGCCCAAATTATTGAGGATGGTGGATATTTTCCCAATCAAGCATTTAACGCTAACAAAACAGGATTGTTTTAGAAGAAAATGCCTAGTTGAACTTACATCGCAAAGTCTGAGAAAAAAGGAAGCAAAATTGAGGATGGTGGATATTTTCCCAATCAAGTGTTTAACGCTAACAAAACAGGATTGTTTTGGAAGAAAATGCCTAGTTGAACTTACATCGCAAAGTCTGAGAAAAAAGGAAGCAAAATCGAGTAACATTGTTACTTTGTAGCAGTGCATCAGGGGATCGATGTTGAAACCCCCTCTTAGTAAATCAACCTCTAAGACCCCGTGCTCTAAAAGGCAAAGATCTAAAACAGCTGCCGGTACATTGGATGGCTAATACAAAGGCCTGGGTAGCAATTGCTGTATTTACTGAATGGTTCAATAATTGCTTTGTACCAGAAGTGGAACCATATATGAAGCAAAAAGCTCTCAATTTTAAGGTTTTATTAATTGTTGACAATACACCAAGTCCTCTGAATTTAAAACATCCAAATGTGCAGGTAGTGTTTTTTCCACCCAATACAAAGCATTATTCAACCATTAGATCAAGGCATAATTGCTACTTTTAAAAAATATTATGTTAAGCACACTTTTCAATTTATATTGGATAAAGTAGAAAACGAATCATTAACAGTAACTGACGTTTGGAAAAAATTTCTATTTTGGACTGCTTAAATCATGTTGCATCTGCTATTGCTGAAATAAGACCACAAACTTTAAATGCCATGGAAAGCAGCTTGGCCTGGATGTGCAATCATTCAAACATCTACATAATCAGCTGAAATAATTACTTTGGCACATGAAATTGGTGGAGAAGGTTTTGTTACGTTTAGCCAGAGTGATGTGGATGAATTGCTTATGAATAATGTCTTAAGTGACGATGATATTATTGGATATTGATTAACTTTAGATATCGTCGAAGATCCAGAAAACAATAGTGAAGCAGAAGAAAAACCTGTCCCCCCACTCCCACTGCAAATATAATTTGAGAAGGTCTTGAACTGTGCAATAAATTGGAAAATCATTTTCTTGTTAATGAGACAAATTCTGAATGAGCCTTTAAATTCCAACATGAGCTGAAGAACTGTATGTCTGGATATGGCGAGCTGCATAAAAAATGAGTAAAATTATCATCGTAAAGTTTAATCACTGATTACATTGTCAGAAGAAAAAAATCAGCACAGAACAAAGATGAAGCTAATTCTGTTTGTGAAGAATCATTGCCTTTACCATACAGATCTGATGTGCTGACTATCTCTTCTGGTGATGAAAGTGATTTCACACCAGTTTGCAAACGTTGCCAAATATTGTCTAATAGCAACAATAATTCTGATGATAAAATGTGAAAAAAATTGTTACTTTTCAATAAAATTAAATGAATAAAGCTTTAAAACAAACCTAGGTATTCTTATTTTCCTGAATTTTTATAAACTTTTTTATGCGATTTTAGATTTATTTTAATTCATTGCTTTGGTTTTATGTGGTTTTAGAAAATTATGGAATGTATCCCTAATTTTTCAAGTAAGTTAGGTCTTTTTTGTGCGATTTTTTATATTCAGTTTTCTGTGGAATGTATCTACTGCATAAAAAGAGACCCGACTGTATATATATATATATTTGGCAGTTACTGTTTCACCAAACTCACCATTATTGAACAATTTATCTTCAAACTTCTCATCCCATCTACTTCTTTTCTTTAGAAAGGCCTTCTCCATATTTTTCTCAAAGGACTATGATCTCCAGCTTTTCAAGAAACAAATCAACAAATTCTTTCTTTCTTCCTAACCAACTGACCATGTATAGCACTGTTGTATTCTGGATTTTGCAGCCTTCCATGAACAGGTGTGTGTGTATGTACATACGTATATATATGTATATATACACACACACAGTGGTATCTCGGTAATCCGAATTAATAAAAATTGCACTAGTCCAGATTAGCGAAAAGTTCGGATTAGCGAATTTTCCACCAAGAGGCAACAATAACTAGCGTTTAAGACAAAAATAATCAGATCCTAATGGTACATCAATTTAACTCTGTAAATAAACGAAGTAACTGATAGAAAAAAAGCTACTGTACTCTAATATAAAAACTTAGAAAATAATACAAGTTTATTTTAGTAAAAAATTTAGTTTGTATGTACCTGTTTTGTTGAGGATCCTGATTTAATAAAATTGCATTGTTCAGTACATAACTTAATTTGCATAAAAAATATCATTCTTGTACACAACACAAAAAAATGTTTTGCAAAATAACAAAAAAAAGTTTTTATTTCCTTCTAAAATAAGTCACTGATTTTCTTTTGCTTCTTGGAAGCTAAACTTTTTCGGATGCTTCTTCTCAGAGCTGCATTAGCAATAAAATTTTGTGGAATGGCGTATTATTCTGCTTAGCCTATTCTATACACATATTAAAACTATCAACTGCTTCTTCGTGTTTTACTTTTTTTTTCCTTCAAATTCTTTATCGTCATCAACGTCTGCTAATTCATTCTGTAGCGTCATATTTATAATTTCAGCATCTGATTTGATTTCGAATTCACTTTCGGTTCTACCTGTAATCCATTCCATAACATCTGTCTGTGAAATTTCAACATTTGGATTTATAATTCTAACCAAATTATGCACATTTTGAATTTCCGCTTTTTGTGTATCACCATAGTTATCTTCATAAATTCTAGAAGGCCACAGTTTTTTCATGACGCTTGACAGGCTGTGATTCATGCTGACAATACAGTACGTACTGTACAGTATAAAAAAGCAAATGTGAACACACAATAAATCAAAATAGGCCTACAGTGTAACTATACAATCGACAGTATGAAGAAAATACTGTACTGTAATAATAATAAAATAAATAATAATAGTTAAAATAATAATTATTAAATAAAAATAATGGTACACAAAATAATAATACGTAATAAATAAAACTTTTTTCCCCCCTTTCAAACCGCAGTTCGGATTACTGGAGGGTTCGGATTAGCGAGATACTACTGTATATATATATCAGTGGCATTGCATGCCCATTTCGGTTGGGTGTGCTGTCCTGGTTTATGCAACCGTGCTACAAAATTCATGTCAGTTTGACTGTATGATTGCATTTTTATCAATGTATGAAAGTTTTAAGAATTTATAGTACATCTGTGTGCATCTTAATTGGTTTAATGCAATTAATTGTAGGATAACTTTGAATACTTTAATTTATCAATTAATTGTAACCAAATCTTCAGAGTGCAGGACAGCGTGTTTGTTTGGATATATTGGAAAACAATAATAAAGGAGAATGCTATATTTGGTTGGTATATTTGAATTACTCAAAGGTGTAAAATTTGGAAGAGGAGGATGAGGCTTATCTCCTTAGACAATGTTTCCCATTGTAAATATGGGCAAAAAAGTTATAAATTTATTGAAAATTATATATTAAAAACTTGCCTACCACGTCAGTTAACACTTCACACACGCAAAACAAAAACAGCAACTCATAACAAATGACAACATTCAATTGGATTGGTTGACACAATAACCAATCACAGCCTCTAGGTGCTGTTGTCTCAGAGCTCACAGTGCCTCACCTTCTGAGTGGTTTAAAACTACTAGAATGCTAAGAATTTCACCTGCTGCGCCATCTATACATATTTTCAAAGGGCTCAAAGGTGCGTGTATTTTGAATGCACACCCGGGCTATTAACACGAATGCAATGCAACGTTTACACATAGAAAAGTGCCCTCTCCATGAAGCATTAGTATATGGTGTTTACTTTCAGGAATCACACAAAGTCTGGAAACAATTAGGGGAGTCTTTAATGGGAATAAATGCAAAAATATATCTGTGATATTGATATTGCTATTCAGTGGATGAGCACAACACACCTAGCACACATGGAATATTCGCTCCTGATATATATATGTATATATATATATATATATATATATGTAATGGTTAAAGTGATAAATCCGGTTATTATTAATAATTACCGGTTAAAGTGAATAATTCCTAGAGGAGTCTGGTAAATATAATAAAAGCATGTTTATATATAAGTTTTCATTCTCAATAGAAATTATAACAGGTTAGGTTAGTTTATAATGATTTCATTGAGTGCAAAAGAAGTACTTTTCTTACTTTTTTCATTATAAACTAACCTTCATCAGTTAGTTTAGGTTAGGTTAATTTATAATGATTTCTGATTTCATTGAGTGCAAAAGAAGTACTTTCCTTACTTTTTTTTCGTTATAAATTAACCTAACTTACCTATATATAAAACCTATAAACATGTTTTTATTACATTTACCAGACTCCTCTAGGAATTATTCACTTTAATCGGTAATTATTAATAATAACCGGGGTTATCACTTTAACCATAATATATATATATAAAAGTTTTAATAAGGTGTTTAATACATATACCTGAAGTGAGAAATATTTTATTAATTTCAAGGGTTTAAAGTTGATAGATTGCATTTCAATGGGTTTGGCATTGGGCATTTAGAAGGGCTGTTGATTTCTGAGAAGGCACAGAGTGAAGAAGTTAATTTAGTAAATAAGCAGAGTGTACTCTTGTGAAGTAGGATAGTACAACTAAACAGATTGTATGACAGGAGGAAGATGGATATGAGGTTGAAGATGTGGCTGCAGCAGCACAAAGTGATAGAATGCATAAAGGTGAGGATGACACAGGTAGGGATGGAAATCAGAGTTTGATATCAGGAAAACAGGAATACTCAGACCGAAGAGAGAGGTGTGGTAGAGCAATCAGAATAGAGAATGATGGTTCTGGTAGAATAGCCTCAAAGACAAGGATTGTTATTTTCTTTGAAACAAGAGAGTTGAGTTTGTTTCATTGATTGAGTCAGTATGCCCAAAGATAACTACAATAAGTGAAATTGCTACTTGTTTGTCTGAGGAGGATGTGATGTCAGGAATAGAAATGGAAGGATATATAATTTTCCTGAAGGACAGAAATGTGAAAAAAAAAAAAAGGGGGGGGGTGTAATTAATGATTGCACCCCCCCCCTTTTGTGTCCTAGGAATTGTGTCCACAAAGTGTGAAAGTTGATAGTGCATACACAGATTTTGATAGATATGAGACTAAAGATGCAATTGCAGCAGCACAAGATAATGGAATGCATAAAGGTGAAGATGAGACAGGTAGAAATGAAAGTCAGGATCAGGGAAAGGGGGAGTGGTCAGGCCGAAGAGAGAGAGAAAGGTGGTAGAGCAACTAGAATAGACAATGTTGGTGCTGGTAGAATGGCCTCCAACGCACAGGGATTGTTATGTTTGGTACAAAACTGTAAGAAGGATGTGATGTCGGGAATAGAATTAGAAGTATATATAATTTTCTGGAAGGATAGAATTGTGAAAAGAGGAGGGGGAGTGCTGTTGATGATTGCAGAGGAATTGTGTCTGTGAAGTGTGGAAGTTGATAGTGCATGCACAGAGTTTGAATCTCTGTGGTTAGTATATCTGATAGGATGCTGTTATAGGCCACGGAATGCAGAGAATACTGATTGTGAAATGTTTAGGCAAATTAGTTGGGCATGTAAAAAGAAGGTGATCCTGATAAGAGACTTTAATTACAGAAATATAAAATGGAAGGAGAAGATAGTGTATGGGAACAAGGAGAATGAGTTGGTTGAATTTCTGAAGGATAAATATTTTAAGCAGCATGAAATTGATCTTATTTGGAAGGATACCATGGAAAACCTTCTCATGTTTCTTAATAAAATCAACTCACTACATAAGATCAATTTCACTATGGAACTGGAAAAGAACTACCCTTCCTTGACATACTAGTGAGGAGAGAAGATAACAATGTCCAACTGTCCATTTACAAGAAATCCACAGATACTGGTAGATATCTACATTATTCGTCTAACCATCATAGATCACAAAAACATCATTATTCATATGCTCCGTAATAGAGCCTTAAGGTCTATTTCGAAAGGAGATGTACAGAGAGAACTGTCACAAATAGCTAACACTCTATCTCTGAATGGATACCCTTCTAACATTTTAAAAAAATTGCTTTTTAAAGATAACCCACAACAACGCGGAACGGAGTCCCGATATGTGTCCACAGCTGTCATTCCATATATTAATTCATTTTCCACAAAATTGGCGAGAATGTTAAAAGCTCATAACATCAGAGTGGTTTTTAAACCAACTACCATGATCAGACAAATCTTAAGATCTCCCAAAGATGAGGTACCTTTCTTCAAATTTCCTGGAGTATATGAAATTCCATGCACGTGTGGCCTTTCTTATATTGGACAGACCTCTAGAAGTTTTGAAATAAGACAGAAGGAACACGTGGAGGATGTTAATCACAATAGAATCATCACATCTGGTTTAGCTCATCATTTCTCAACATCAAATCACGTTATAGATTGGAAAAACAGTTCTATGCCTTACATCGAGAATGACTACAGACACAGAACTTTCAAAGAAGCAGCAGTGGTGCTACGCACAGGCAATAATTTAAATAGAAATCAAGGTGCTATTCTTAAAGACATATGGAAATATCTCATCAATTCTCTCAGCTCAACAGAACTACAATATGCGAAAAACTACACAACACGTGGTCATGTACCGAATTCTGACTGAAGCATTCGGGCGCATGCATGCCATCAAACACGAATTATCAAATGTAACGGCCTAACAGTTACTAAAGTGTATGTTTTCATGTAATTTGATACATTTGTTTTCATACCAGTACAGCCTTGAAAATGCTAGATAGTGGCTAGTGAAACTTGTTGGCTCTTTGTATTTGTAATCATTAAATCTTATGGTCTTTTAACAATAAAAGTTCTCAGTTTTAACAGCTTAGACCAAAAATGAACAGTTTAACATCACAGTAACCAATTTATTAATAAATAAATCTGTAGATTTATTTATTAATAAATTGGTTACTAATTAGGAAAAAAGGAATGATTTTTTTTTTTTTAATTTTGCATAGGCAGCACCCCCACTTAAAACTTCACGGGCCACCACTGGTCCTGAAGATACTTTCAGGTGCAAACTTTGTTTGCTCACACTTGGATAAAGGATTAACTAAACTTATTTAACCCAAGACTGGTTGATAAGATTTTTTTGCTGTTGTTGTTTTAGCTAAACCATTTGTTTATCAATGAAATAATAATTCTTCTCTGGGTTGATATTATTATTGGCTAAATTAGACCAGATAAAATTATAGCAAGTTTTTCCTCTACTAGGAGAAGAATATTCTTGTTTTCATCAATGGGATGCATTTTATTTCATCTGTCTTATGGCAAGTTGTCCTATGGACAACTGATAGCAAACTCGATGTGAAGTCGGTTTCTATTTCTATATAAAGAGGTTAGTGAAGGAAATGTCTTATCTACAATTATTAATTTGCTCACATTAGGATAAAGTATGATTTAAAATAAGAATATAAGTTTAATATATAATATACTTTACATCAGTGGGAAAAAACCTGTTATAAATATTTTAAATCCATAACATATATCAATACAGTCTAATATTGATGATATACGTTATTTTGATACTTGTATGTGAGCAATATCACTTCTGCCATCAAGACAGTTCTCAGTATTGTTATGGGTTTATTCTCTCACAAATGAGACCACAGTAAAGGCTGAAGTCACTCTGAGAAGTTGTGTGCTGTGCATTATGGAAACAGGGCAACTTAATGTGAAGTCACTTTCTTTACATACATATTAAATTTAGCTTAATCCAAGTGTAAGCAAACAAAGTTTGCACCTGAAGTATCTTCAGGACTGAGGCAACTCGTGGTAAAGGTGGACTAAGCTCTCATCACTTGTCTTAGTATCTCCCATAATGCAAAGCACATCTCCTTGTGGACATGTATAATGCTATGCATTAAAGGAAGGGCCACTATCCAGACTGGTTTCACCCAGGGGCACGCCAGTAGTGTCCGGCACTTGTGTGCAAAACTTTAGTTGGCACCCCTATCCCCCCCCTCCCCTCCAATAAAAAATCACTTAAAAAAAACATTTTTTTAAAAAGTATTTCCTCCTCTATGGCACCTGTGTGCATTGCACACATTGCACATATGGCCAGTGCACTCCTGGTTTCAACCTTTGAGGTCTCGTCAGTGGAAGCCAGACCAAAAGATGGTGATACTAAGGTGGAAGTAATGGAGAAGTCATTACCTATATGATTGCCAAAAGGTGTCTTACCTTATTATTAAATTACTCTGGATTAGAGAAAGATGTTTGAAGTTTTTTTTCCACAAAATACAAAACACAGGCATCTTTAGTGGAGGAAATGATCCAGAGAAAGATGAGACTGGCAGGAAACGTATTGAGGGGAGCAGCAGGACAGAGGATACCTATAATTTTTAGAGTGAAAGATTATGGGAAAAGGATCAAGAGATTAAAAAAAAAAAAAGAGCTGCCAACAGCTCTTTTTTTTGGTGCAGCACCATGTCCTTCCAGAAGGCTGGAAGGACATGGTGCTGCACCCTCGCATTGAGGAAGCTACATGAGGATGATGAATAGTTAATCAAGGTGATGTGGAGAGTTTGCAATATTTAAATAGTATGGTCAAAAGATAATGGATATCAGTTTAATGTGGAGAAATGTAAAGTTATGTATTTTGGGAAAAATAGATTACAAGTCATATCAGATTGATGGCACTATACTCCAGGAAATAGATGAAGCTAGAGATTTTGGGGTGGTGGTAAAAAGAGAGTTAAAGTTTAGAGAACATATTGCTAAGGTAGCTCATACACTTACTTGGTTATTGAAGAACACATTAACATGTAGAAATAAGGAAGTTATTTCTCTTTATAAGGGCTTGATATGCCCACATCTGGGTTACTGTGCTCAAATCTAGTCCCCTGGGTTTCTTAGGGATGAGGAAGCAATGGAGAGGATTTTAGAGGCAAGTGACGAAGATGGTGAGTGGCCTGTGTAACATTTCCTATGAGGATAGATTGAGGATGTGTGGATTGCAGAAGTTGGTTGGTAGGAGGAAAAAAGAGGGAATAAGATAAAAACATTTAAATTGCTTAAAGGGTTTCATAGGATTGATGCAAGGGAAATGTTTCAGCATTTGGCTAGAGGGACCATAACAAGAAGTTATCCATGGAAGTTGAATAAAGGTGTGGTTAATAGGTTTGTGAGAAGTAGATTTTTTGCTTGGAGAGTTGTGAATGAGTGATATGGGTTGACAGAGTCCATGGAGGTGCCCGTATAGTAATAAAATATCTTTATCTTCAATTCTCATGTCAACTTTATCGTCTTTGATTCCTTTTACAGTACTCTTTCCTCTATTTTTAAATTTCAATAGTCTTGAGAACATTTTGCTAACTTCCTGATATTTATTTTCAATACTCTTAAAGTCTTCCCATGAATTGTTTAGCTGCTTTTACACACAGCTTAGCTCTCTTACATTTTTCTTTATATTCTTTTAGGGCATCTGACAACATATTTCCTAGGAACTTTTAGTATGCTTTCTCCTTTTCCAGGACTGCTTCTTTAACTCCTTGTGTCCACCATGGTGTTCTTAATTTTATCCCTGCAGACAATTTCACCACCTAGTCAAATCAAACTATGTTTTCTTCAGAGTTTGTCACTGAGACTCCAAGGTTTGGTTCTTGTTTTCAGTTTGTTTCATTTTTTCTTCAATAATGTTTGTATAGTCAAGTCTACAATTTATTTGTAAAAGCTGCTCAACTTTAATTCTTTTTAAAACTTCTTACATATTGTTCTTTTCAATGTGACATCCATTTTTATCCTGCTTAGTACTAAGTAATGGTCACTTCCAATTTCAAATTCTCTGTACACTTTTGTATCCTGAATGAGCATCAAGATATCACTATCAACAGTGACATAGTCAATGAGACTTTTCTTTTTTTCTTGTATTTTCTCTCCATGTTAACATCTATGTTGAAACATGGTGTTAATAATGACTATTCTGTGTGTCCTGAGCATAAGTCCAACAAATACTTACTATTATTGTCTTACTATTGTTTGAAAGTGTTGTGAGTGTGGAGATAGTGAATGCATTTAAGTCATAGTATGATGAGCTGTGTGTGTGAGACCTCATGTGATGAGTCTTGACCCATGGAGATCTGATGATGATAATGTTAGTGGTACACTGGTAAACAGTGAAGCCATATCAGAGATGACTATGATATCTGAATCTTTTAGGTTGTTTTTTTTTTCTTATTGTTTTAAAGTGAATAAAATTTTTAATAAAGGAAGGAGAGTTGTCTGTGGAGAGTTAGTGTGATTGTTTGGTAAGTTTGTAGGTGGGCTATCCATGCTATCAACTATTGGACAAAAGAGGAGTATTGGATTAGCATAGCTGAGAGAATAACTGAGACACCATGCAATTTATCATGCATCTCTCCAACACTACATTTAGGTTTGTAAAGGGAGCTTACAGAATTTTTAATAATTTTGGCTTTTATATTAAGTAATACCTGCTCATTTCTAACCTCTTTACAAATCAATCCATTAAATTGTTCAATTCTTATTGTTTTTCTTCCTTTTCGAAGAAAATAATTAAAAATGCTAATTCATTTACCATTCATCGGAAAGAAAACTTGCAAGAATTTTAAATTATCATTAGTCAAATTACAGAAAAATAAAACATCATTACGGGCAACTCCAAGGAGTCTCTGGACTCCTCGAAGGAGGCCCTAAATATTATATAAAGAACAACTATTTGGCATTTGCACAGTATCTATCATACTTTGCTTTGAACTCTACAGTCATGGCACATCAACAGCTTAACATGCAAAAAGAATGTGCTAATGCACATTCTTATAGATGTTAACTTAAGGTAAAACTTGTTAAAACAAGGTTATACAATATTGAATCATGTCTTGGGAGAGTGACCCCCACAATAGAGTAGTGCTTGTTAATTACATTTACTTCCTTAAAAGGACATACAGATAACTATGGGATTAATGTGAGAACTGGTTAACTGATTGCAGGAGAGTGATTGGTAAGTGGAATGCATTGCCTGAGTGCAGAAACTGAAGGTGTTTAATGATCTTTTGCATGAGAGAGAGTATGGAACTTCCACAATGAGTCCTTGAACTCCATAGTGGTCAGATGTTAATAATAAATCAGTTTGTTGTTGGATAATTAAAGATACATACATGGTGCAGCATCAGAAGTTAGTTGACATAGTAGCCTGTTATAGAGTTGGTTAAAGATTGGATAACAGAGAACATTGTGTGTGTACATACATACATAAAGTGCTCTAACATACATAAGGTTATACATTTAAGGTGTGTAACCTTAGATAAAATATTAACATTTGAGTTTTTGACCTTTATATCAAGTTCATCAGGAAAACATGCATACACACAAACTGACTGCAGATAATGATATATGTATATTACTCTGAAGATACAAGCTATGTCAAAATTATTAATAACAGACATCCAAGGAGTCAAAAGACATTGCAGGAAGATCCACACTCTTATGCAAAAAAATCATCAAATCATGCCTTATACCCATTCACTACTCTCAGACAATGCATTTCACTCACTAACCACTCTCCATGGAAAGAATCTGCTCCTCCCTTACTCATACCCTCCTTATACAACTTCCAGGGATGGCCTCTTGTTCTACCCTTATCTCCCTCTATTATCATCAGTGACTGCCCCATGTCGAGCGGCTTTCAACATTGAACTATAGCTGAACTCTGTCATAAGAATACATACGTACATCTTCCTCTATGCAGAAGCATAGAGGAAGATGTACCTCTACTATATACTTCCTCTACTCTATAAAACACTCCTCCACATTAATCTACTAACAATCCCACATCAACTTTTATGTTTCAATCATCTTCCATCCCCTTTCTATTCACAAGGCTCTACAAATTGCAATCCCTCAATCTGTCTTCATATTCCATACTCCACAGACTTAGGGTTTAAAGAAGATGCACTAAGACATCCTCATCCCCTTGAAAATCAGATCAAATCTATTTGTACTAGTTGTACCATATGCAGTCCAATCAAGGCCTTATACAAGGAAACCATACCCTCTTTGCTTCTGCATTTCAAGGTCCCCCTGATCATTGCCATAATCTGTTGTGATGTTCTCACTTTAGCAATGTGATTCCTAAACTTCAAGTCTTTGTCCATCATCTCTCCCACCTTCTCCCAAATTTCCTCATTAATTGTATACTCTGCCTACCACATTTCGAGACCTTAAGAATTAAATTGCAACATTAAATCGACAGTTCTGCTCTCTTGCTTACTCACACATAGCAAAGCAGATGTTGTGGCCTTACATGATATTAAGATCCTCCTGTAAGATCCCACATCTGTTTTTCTCCTCATCATGCTTCAACTTTGCATCATCTGAAAACAATTGCATATCTTCAGTTGCCTATCCCAATATCATTAACATACAAATTAAATAATAATAGCTCTAAAACAGACCACTCTGGCACTCAGCTAGTGACCCCCACCCCGACAGACAACCTGCTGATACCTAGCTGACAGTCAAACAGCTATCCAATTCACTAGTCTCTTATCCAATCCCATCTGTTTCAACTTAATTACCAGATTTTCATGTGGAAATTATCAAAAAACCTTTAAAAAAAATCCAAGTATACCACTGTACATGAGTCTCCTTTATCCTTTGAATTCATCAAATTGTTCTAATATATATATATAAGCAAATTATTAAAACGTGACTTCTCCTTAACTACAGCCCCAAGATACAGAGATGGTCTATAATTTGTAGCTTCAATCTGATCCCCCCCCCCATTTGTGAAGTGGAACAGTTTTCCCTCTTTCCACTCCTTTGGGACTTGCAAAACTCATGTTGCAAAAACATCAAACTTACTTAATTCCTCATACACCTCCTGTTAACTCATTATCAGTCTCTTCTCTTATATCCTACTGCTGTGGTCACCCCACTGACCTTGGCAAGGGTAAAGAGAAAAAAAAATTAAATAATAAAAGTAATAATTAAATCCTTAAATAAATAAAACTACAGCAATTGCTAATGGCTGGAGTTTAATTCTCCACAGTCCTGTTAGTTTATGCTTCTTTCCTCCCCTCCTCCAGATTAACACATTCAACAGAACCCTCGTTTTTCCCTAATCACTTGCCACATATAGTACTGTTATATTTTAGATTTTGTGAACTTTCACTTGTGGAAATGCTATTTTTTTTTATTGATAAATATATTATATACTGTATATATATATATATAGATAGCCATCATTGAGAAGAGAGAATCTGTTATTTCTGATTTTGTTTTCAGACCATTTTTGCAGTACATGCCACATCTTGTGGCATGTACAGCTCAATCAGTAAAAAATATCGTGGGGGGGGCATGTCTGTATGAAACCTAGACAATAAGAAGAGCTGAGTGATTTCAATATTGGTATCTTTGGTTTTATTGGCAGCGGTAATGGTGCAATGCAAAGTGACTGCTGGCAGAGAGATAAGAGTAGCATGATCAAGGATGAATGAGACATGCATGAGGTGTTGATGAACTTAACATTAGGGATGTGAATGGAGATCCAGAAGTTCTGATGAGTTATAATAAAATTAGTTTAATCCTTTATCCAAGTGTGAGCAAACAAAGTTTGCACCTGAAAGTATCTTCAGGACTGGGGTAAGGTGGTACAACACCAGGGCAACTCGTTGCAAAGGTGGAGCAAGATACCAACACTCCTATCTCAGTATCTCCTATAATGCAAAACACATCTCCTTGCGGATATGTCTAATGTTATGCATTAAGGGAAGGGCCACTACCTAGACTAGTTTTGACCTTTATTGAGGTCTCTTCAGTGGGAGCCAGGCCCAAGTGGAGATACGAGGCAGAAGCATTAGCAGGTCATCTCTACCTATAGGAGTTGCCAAATGGTGTGCCACCCTTTTTTAATAAATTACTCTGGATTTAGAGAAAGATGTTGAAAGTTTATTTTTCACTTGGTTAGAGTATAATAAAATTAGTTTAATCCTTTATCCAAGTGTGAGCAAACTTGTGATGAGTTAAGGAATGCTGAGTGAAGATTGAATGCTTGGAGAGAGAGAAAATGGTAAAACCAGGTAAAGAGAATGAATCAGATGACGTCAAGAGAGTACAATAGTAAAGGACAGAGAGAGAGAGATGAGAGGAATGTGGGATGAGAGAACAAGGCATGATTAAGGAATGCAAGTGACAAAGAATGAATGGCTCTGAGAAGTATGCAATATGGACATTCAGTGATTTGTGGAGTGCAGAATAATGTTATAGGAGGACTTGATGGTGGGACAATAAACAGTGTGATATGGTAATGAAGTGAGGTGAGAATGTGGATGAGATGATAATAGTTGGTATGGTATAAATGACTTTAGAGATAAAGCAAATCAGGTGACGAGAGCTCTGAGATTAACGTTAGGAATTGCACAGCCTGAAAGTATGTGAGCATATTGTCCAGATATGATAATACAGAATTGAAAAGAACAGCAATAATGAATGACATGAGTGACATGTCGAAAGAGGATTAGCAATAGAAGAGAGCTGTATGCAAGAGATAGGCTGCATTTGAACTTGAAGGATGCAGGCATCTGGAGAGATTGTTACTCCCTGAATGAATGAGTGTTAATGCAGGAAAACTAGAATTGCTTTAGACCTCAAACTTCTTAATTCCTGATATACCTCCTGCTTGCTTATAAGTAAGCTACCCTCTTCATTTCTTTCTACACTTAAGCTTCTTGTGATTTCACACTGATGAAGATGAAACACACTGATGAACTGTTCACTAAATACCTGAACTCTCTCAGCCTCTGCAGCAGAAACTAATCTACCATCTTCATCAGCAGCATTTCTTTCTCATTTCATCTGTCAGATAACGGGTTGAGTCCCCTATGAACAAATCTTTGCCATCTGGCTCTGTCATCTCATTAACATCATATTACCAAAACATCCTTCCTTCTACTTGCCACATATCAGAAAAACTCTGTTGAATTCTGTTGGCCTGATTTGCCAATTTCTGCACATACTGCACTTTTGTTGCCCTTACCAACTTAGCCACCTTCCTGGGCTGCTCTTTATACCCTTCTTGCAACTGATTATTACTACTATTCATCTGGTGCCGTTTCCACAGTACCTTCTTCTCAATTTCATGCTTTAATCCCTTCACATCAGTTTGACACCTATTTATTCAGCCTTTTGACCTTCAAAATACATTCGCATATGTTGCTAAAATATTTCTTAACGAGTGCCCAAGCAGTATTTATCTCCTTCCTGCTTAACTCCTCATTCCATGCTATCTCCAATCCGTCTCCTAAACTTCTCATGATCACCAGCCTTGTTGTTCCACATATATCCTTTCCTCAGAGAAATCTTCATATGGTTGGCCACCACCCTGGTAATTACCTGATGTTCCTTCCTTCCCACCAAATGGAAGGAAATGTGACACTCCACTCACAATCATATCCTCCAATGAAATAATTAGATATAAGATTCTTGATAACGGCTTGCCTTCCCTTACTGCATAAGACAGCAGCTGTCTCTCAAAAAAATAATTTTCCTTTGCTCTTAATTCCAGTCAATATATAATTAAAATCATCCATAATCATTTTTTACTTGTTCACTAACCCAAGTTGCTTATACATTTCCTCATCACCATCCTCCACGTTCCCTGGCCTATAACAATATCTGATTAAATATCTTTTTCTGTTAATCTCCACCTCACTGCCTCAAAACCTTTGCCACCATTTCCCTCTTGCATCTCCATTTTATTCAGGGAAATATGAATTTCCATTTTATTCAGGGAAATAACAGAAATTATGTTATCATTAGCAGCACTCCCTTCTATCCTCACAAAAAATATCACACCTTTATTTTTATTCCTGTTAAGATATCATTTTTATCCATCCATGTTTCATTTATTACAACAATCTGTGAGCAAATAAATTCAATCTGTGAAACAATTTCATCTCGCTTATTTCTGATGATCCTGGCATTTGTAAATAAACAGCTTTTCTACTTTTGAGAGAAACTTGTGACATGAAATTAAGAATTATCTATGCATTAGCACGAGAAAAGTATATTTAATATACTGCCAGATATTTCAGTTTGAAAATAAACTATTCAGTGGCTTGACAGAAAACAGTTTTTTACAAGGTAGAATACAAACAATTGATCATTCAAAATTAGAACAAGCCATGTGATATTACGTCGCTAATCATGATATTATTTCATTGAAGAAAGGTAAACATAAGAGTGCAAAAAATAAATTACACGTATAAATTTACAATGTCATACAAAAAACTTAATTTATAAAATTTATACTAAAGATATTAAACAGATCTAGAAGGTCTTAAAAAAAAATAATAATAAATAAATAATAATGATGTGTTATTCGGATCAAACTTTCCCATATTATTACCAAGAATAGGCAGTCACGTTCATTTCAAGTTAGGGCATTGAAGTAAGGCCTCAGCACTCTCTTTGGCATTCGAATTTATACAGACATCTGTGTAGAAGGAGAGTTTTGGACCAGATAATGTTGTGGTTTGTCTCCATTCCTGTTAAGATATCATCCTTATCCAACCATGTTTCATTTATTACAAGTTGCACCAATCCAGACTTATCAGATTTGTTATGAAGAATATAAGATTGATGTTCTTGTATTCTTTTTTTCTATAGTGCGTCCAGTTTGTTCAAAGTAAGAAAGATAGCAGTGGAACTTGGTATACACCAGGAAGAGACATAGTTGAGCGTTTATCTTTAGACGAGGAGAAATAGGTGGATATTTTATTAATACGAATATATATATAATTAGCTGTTAGATCATATTTCTTCAAAATTCTTGAAATTGGTTCTGAAATTCCGGAGATATATGGGATTGGAACTCGACGTATTGATTCTTTTGTTTTGGTTTGTAGAAGTCTAACAGATTTGTTCCTCCATCTAACATAATCTCTGTCTGAAAAGAAAGCTCTACATTCCCTAAGAAGCTACAGTAAGTATGGATTCTTCAAATTACAAAAGAAAAATTTCTCTTTTACTATGAGATCATTCAACATACCAAGAACTAGATCATGACCCTACTAACAAGCAACTGAAGAAATTAAATTCCCTTCTAGATGAAGTAATAAGTTTAGATGCAGACACCATAGAAAGGTTAAAAAGTCATTTTGCAAGACCTAGGTTTTATGATATACCAAAAATCCATAAGACAGACATTCCTTTGCAGACTGTATTGATTCACCTACTTACTGCATAGCCAAATAGTTAGCGAACTTATTGAAATCGCATATGGGCAAATCTTGCTTTTTTTTTTTAAAAACTTTTGATTTCTTAAACAAATTAAAAAATGTCTCCATACAACCTACTGATTTTATGTGAGCTTCAAAAGAAGCTCTCTTCATAAGTGTACCTATCAAAGAGATTTTACAACTACTTACTGACATCTTCCCACAAGATATCATTAAATTATTCAGATTCTTAATACATTCCAGATATTTCTTGTGTCAAAAGAAGTTCTTCAACCAAGCAGAAGGAACTGCCATGGGAAGTCTACTTTCCCCTGCTCTAGCCAATTTTTATTTGGAGCATTTAGAAGACATCCTTTTTTCATCTATATACCCTCAACCTTCATTTTGGGTTAAATATATAGATGACATTTTTGCAGTTTGGCCTCACAACAGAGATTCCTTACCTTACTTTTTAGCCAAAATCAATACTTTACACCCTTGTATAAGTTCACCATGAAAAAAAATTGAAAAAGACAACAAATTATCCTTTTTAGACATTCTGCTCATCCGCTCACCATCAGGTAATTTAACAACATCAGTTTACAGAAAACCCACTTTTGATATTACATTCTCAAACAATCTGCTCATCATCCCTCTCAAAAGACAGGAATCATAAATGTTTAATTCGACGAGTTAGAACTAATTGTTCAACTCCATCATTTACAGAAAGAACTTTCTACTATCAAACAATACATGAAATTAAATGGCTTCTCCGAAAGGGCTACACATCTGTTCAACTCCTACGAGCCAAACCTAAACAACAAAGAATCAAATGTTGGCAAATCAGGCCAATAGAATTCTCAGAGTTTTTCTGATATGTGGCAAGTAGAATGAAGAATGTTTTGGTAATATGATGTTAATGAGATGACAGAAACAGGCAGAGCCAGATGGCAAAGATTTGTTCATAGGAGACAACCCTTTATCTGACAGATGAGAAAGAAGAGAGAAAGAAATGCTACTAATGAAGATGGTAGATTAGTATCTGCTGCAGAGGCTGAGAGAGTTGAGGTATTTCAGAACCAATTTCAAGAATTTTGAAGAAACATGATTTAACAGCTACTTATATTCCTATTAATAAAATATCCACCTATTTCCTCTCGTCTAAAGATAAATGCTCAACTGTCTCTTCCTGGTGTATACCAAGTTCCATGTGACTGCCATCTTTCTTATTTTGGATGAACCAGACGCTCCACAGAAAAAAGAATACAAGAATATCAATCTTACATTTTTCACAACAAATCCGATAAGCCTAGATGGGCGCAACACAGAATAGAGACAAACCACAACATTCTCTGGTCCAAAACTCGCCTTCTACACAGATGTCGGTATAAATTCAATCACCATTCAGAGAGAGTGCCGAGGCCTTACTTCAGTGTCCTAACTTGAATCAGAATGACTGTGTACCTTGGCAAAAATATGGGAAAGTCTGATCCGAATAACACAGCAATTTTTTTTTTTTTTAATTAAGATCTTCTAGATACATCTGTCTAATGACATCTTTAGTATGATTTTATAAATTAAGTTTTTTGTATGACATTGTAAATTATTTATTCTGTGCTTTTATGGTTCCTTTCTTCAGTGAAATGATATCGTGATTAGCAATGTAACATCACGTGGCTCAGTCTAATTTTGAATGATCAATTGTTTCTATCTTGTAAAAAACTGTTTTCTGTCAAGCCACTGGTGACAGTTTGTTATTTTCAAACTGAAATATCTGGCAATACATTAAATATACCTTTCTTGTGCTAACATGTAGATAATTCTTAATAAACACAGCAATTCACTTTTAGGTCTATAACTAGTCCTACCTATGCCATTGGTTGGTTGCGATTACCCCATACCTGCCTATGCCCAATCATGTTTATCTCACCACTTACCCATATCTCCTCAGAATCAACTACCCCTCCCCCACATCCCAGGCCATTGCATTCCTGTGCTGATCATTGACATACACAATTATTCACTACTGCTTTCAACATCTACTCTCCTTATACTGTCTTCCTGTCTATCCTCCTGACTTCCAGTTTCTCTGTCCACCTTACATTCCTGTTCTCTCATTATCATCATCTCTCATGCTACTACTACGACCACTACTTCCATTTACAACCATTTTATTCTCACCAGTTCCTCTCTGTCTCCTAATTTTTAACTTCACCTCTTCTCCCTCTGATTTCTTCACTTAAATCACTCATTGCACTTCCTTCTAGCAAGTCTCTCCAGTTGACTCACACTAAATCCATTTAAAAGAAAGTGTCACGTTTGTACAAATCCATCCTTCCATTAAATACATTCCACTCGTTTACAAACTTCACTATATAGAAGTTATTTAAATGAACGAGTCACAAGAACAACTATGGCTTTGGATTGTTACTTCTGAAATTTTAGTTAAAATTTAAAATAAAATAAAATAAATAAGAAAATAAATCAGGAAGTTGTTCATGCAGATTTATGTAAGATAAACAATCAATAAATACATATTTATCCTGTTACAATGATGTGTGTGTGTATTTATAGAAATAACTGTACATTGCTGCTATGATAAGAAGTTCAGTGGAAAACAAGAATAAGGATATGATTGTACTACTGTATATTACTGAGCAGACTGCTGTTTTCAGATTTGGTCACTTAATTTTCATTGTAATATGGAAACACTTGAAAAATCCAGAAAAGCAACTAAGGCATGTCAAATCTCTGAAATGTTGGTTATGGAGAAGAGGCTGAGGGAATGCAAATTGCAGAGTTTGGCAGATAGGCAGAAAAGAGGCAAGAAAATAAGATGTTTAAGTTGGTCAGGAAGTGGTACCAGATCAGTACTAAAGGGATTATAAAAAGAGTGTAAGGAAAAGAGAAAGAATGAGAAACCATCCCTGGAAGTTGTGTAAAGGTGTGGTGAAGAGGAACAAATATTTTACATTGAAAGTGGCGAGTGGAATTCATTACTGCAATGTGTTGAAAGGCCTGGAAATGCAAATGATTCAGTATGACAGAGATGTTCATTGAGTGCAAACTCTCACAATGATTGTTGACTCCATGAAGGTTTGATATAATAATGTACATAATAAAAAAAACAACAAATCTTTTGTTTCAAGATAATTTTTATTGTGGTGCACAATATGCTCCAAAGTCATTAATTGTTAAGTTATACAACTTATGATAACGACATCTTAATACTTTTGCAGCTGCCTTTGGCTGTCGCTCACGTGTAAGTATTCCTTTTTTGTTGCCTACAACTCTGGTTATTTCTGCAAGATAAAAATGAATGACTGTTTCACTTTTTTTTGAATAGAGAAATTCAAATAAAAAAACAAAAATAAACCACGAAGTTGTTCATGAAAATTTATATAACATATTGTTAGAAGTTTTTTTTCTATTTGGTTAGACTATAATAAATTTAGTTTAATCCTTTATCCAAGTGTAAGCAAACAAAGTCTGCACATGAAGTCTCTTCATAACTGAGGCAACTCGTAGTAAAGGTGGACTAAGCTCTCATCACTTGTCTTAGTATCTCCCATAATGCAAAGCACATCTCCTTGCGGAGATGTATAATGCTATACATTAAGGGAAGGGCCACTACTCAGACCGGTTTCGTCCTTTCTGAGGTCTTGTCAGTGGGAGCCAAACCCAGAGGTGGTGATACTAAGGTTGAAGTAATGGAGAAGTCATATTTAGCTATACGAGTTGCCAAAAGGTCTCTCACCTTATTAAATTACTCTGGATTTAGAGAAAGCTGTTGGAAGTTTTATCCCACTTGGTTAAACTATAACCTGAAGTATCTTCAGGACTGAGACGACTCTTGGTATAGGTAAATATGACTTCTCCATTACTTCCACCACCTCTGGATCTGGCTCCCACTGACAAGACCTCAATAAAGGTCGAAACCAGTCTGGGTAGTGGCCCTTCCCTTAATGCATAGCATTATACATGTCTGTAAGGAGATGTGCTTTGCATTATGGGAGATACTAAGACAAGTGATGAGAGCTTAGTCCACCTTTATCACAAGTTGCCTCAGTCCTGAAGATACTGCAGGCACAAACTTTGTTTGCTTACACTTGGATAAATGATTAAACTAAATTTATAATTATATAACAATTTATAAATACATATATTTAATAATTTAAATATGATAACTGAATTTATGACTTAAAATGAATTTATGTTTTAGTCTGATTTTTTTTTTAGTTTCAAAAAGTGCATAAAACCTTATGTTTTGTCCAGTCATCTGTTTTTTTAATTTATTCCTTAACTCTGAATGGATGAATTTTATTGAAATTTTGTACTTGGAATCCTTATAAAAATTTGTCATTTCAATTTTTGTTTAAAATGAAACTATAAACCTGTTTGCTGTACATAGGAGGTATTACAATTTGGAATTTAGGATGCACAGCAGATTTTGTTCATCTGAATGATACAAACATAATCAATCTGGAAAATGGTTCAAAATGATAATTCTGAAATGGATGGATTGAATTTAAATTTGGTATTTAGGATCTTGACATGAAAATTTTCAAATCATTGTAATTTTAAAACAAAAGCCGAAATGACATGAAATTAATTCCATTCATAGTAGTGAAAAAAAATATAACCTACAGTACATAAACAAAAAAGACCTAAGCCTCATAAACCATGCTCTAACATCCAACATGGTCATTAATTCTTTTATTATATATCATATTTAAAAGAAAGAACAATATATAAGAAGGGTTCAAAAAGAATTATTTGTTGGGCAGCTTTAACAGGTAACTGTGGACTCAAATGTACAAACATTATTGAAGAAAACATGAAGCAATTCAAAAACAAGAACCAAACCTTGTAGTCTCAATGGCAAACTCTATGAAAAACATTGATTCAGCTACTATGGAGATATGTGGTGAAGATTTCTGCAAGAACACCATGATGAACACAAGATGTTAAAGCAGTCCTGAAGCATACCAAAAGTTCCAAGCAAATGTCAGCAGATGCTCTAGAAGAATATAAGAAAAAATATAAGAGAACTAAGCTATGTGTAAAAATAGCTAAACAAAAGTCATATGAAGACTGGTAAGAATGTAGAAGATAAATATGAGGAAAGTGGCAAAATTTTCAGAAAGTTTGTTGAAAGAGGAAAGAATGTTGTGGCTCGTGTGATGAGTCTTGACTCCATGTAGGTCTGGTGTGTGTATAGTAATAATAAAATGGAATCAAAGATAACAATGACATGAAAACTGAAGACATGGATATCCTAGATGTCTAAAGTAATTACTTCGATAACCATCTAGGAAAGGGTGAGGAACCCTTGACATGCGTGCCAAACGTGGCATGCCAACGACTTTTTTTTTTCTGGCACACAACCTGTGGCTCACCTTAAAAATAATTAAATACATATCCAACATCTTCGCTGAGTTGTATATTTTAATAGAATACAATTTTATTAAGTAGAGCGATACCAAATAAAAATGCAATAAAGAAACAAACACAATCAAATGTTTTAGTAATTTAATAATAATAAATGATAAGAAAATGAAACAAACATCCTATTTCCAAGCCATCTATCTCTGCAATATACTGATATACAAGTTTTGTCTGGTTCAGTTGTTGCATCATTTGCCAGGCAGCCAGACATGGTGTGACGCCTTTACCATCATTTCATATATTTTTGAGTTTTGTAAAGAATTTCAGTTTTTTAAAGTGTGTATGTATGTCAATTTCGATTTAATTAAATTGCAAGTCATTAAAATATGGATTGGAAGCATTTAACGTAAAATATGTAAGGCTTTATTGTCAGTTAATATGTTTAATTTATTAGATATAAATGCAAATTTTCTTTACATTGCCATAAACATAAGTTATTGTTAAAGCTATGTGAAATGTATTATCAATATTTAGGATTATGAAGTGTTATCTGCACGTGATTAGATGGCATGCATACCCTTCTCTTTCATTTGTATGTGTGTAGATAGGCTTATAATTTTAGTAATTTTTGTTTTGCTTAAACGTGTAGGAGTATGCAGAGAGTGATTATGATGAGATTTTCTGAGTTCAAATTATAATTTTTGTCCGAATCCCATACATATCTGTCCACATTTTTATGCCACATTACCAATTTAAATTAAAGTTGGAAGCTGTATGAAGAAAACAATAATTTTTTTGTATGTACCTTTTGGTTATTCAGTATTTTGAATAGCTTCTCTCTTGGCACCTTGTCATATGCCTTTTTCAGATCTACAGAACCCAAATATAGATCTTTGTTATATTCCATTATTTCTCAACTATTTATCAAGTGAAAATTTGATCCTCACAGCCTCTATTTGGTCTGAATCCAGCTTGTTCTTCACCAAGCTTCCCTTCCACAATCCTGCTCAACTGTTTCTCAAGTATAGTAGCATAAATCTTACCAGGAACACTCCTGGTAAGATTTATGCTAACTTACTCCTGGTAAGTTTTATTTCCCTTTTTAAATATGGGTACTATGAGAGATCTACTTCCAATCATCTGGAATTCTGTCCAGACCTTCTGAGCTGTGCAGTGCAGCTACTGTAAGACTTTTATACCACCATACTTGAGCATTTCTGGTCGAATATCATCTACTCCACTGCCTTTCCACATTTCAGACTTTTGATGGCTTTTTCTATTTCAAGTATGGATATGTATTCCTGATTGCATGTCTGTTGGGTGTTTTTTTACCACTGTGCTGTCACCGATTGTTTCATTTAGCAATTTTTTGAAGTAATTACTCTATACTTCAAGGATATCTTTTTCTCCAGTTTTCATGTCACCTTTATCATCTCTAATTCCTTTTACAGCATCCTTTCCTCCATTTCTGAGCTTTTTCAACAGCCTCCAGAATATTTTCCCACCTTCCTGATATTTATTTTCTATGTTCTTACCAAAGTATTCTCATGATTTCTGGTTAGATAATTTTGCACAATGCTTTGCTTTCTTACATTTTTTCTCTGTATTTCTTAAGAGCACAAGCTGACTTACTAGCAAGGAATTTTCTATATGCTTTCTTCTTTTCCTTGTTATAAAAATAGTCAAGGTTATTACTAAGCATATTACTATATGCTTAGTAATAACCTTTCATGGGTGATAATAAAACCACATAATAAAAAAAAAAAAAATCTGCAATGAGAGAGAAATCAGAACTCCATGGTAGACTCAGGAAGGTAAAAAGGCAGTCATGGAGTTCTGATTTCTCTCTCATTACAGATTTTTTTTTTTTTATTATGTGGTTTTATTATCACCCATGAAAGGCTATTACTAAGCATATAGTACATTTGTACCTTATGTGGGCTAAGCATTTTTTTTGTTTCACTTTTGTCAATTTTTATATATTTTTTCTCATTTTTTCATTTATTTTTACATGGTCCAGAAATCCTGCTCTAGAGGCCAAACATGAAACCTTCTCAGCCACTTCAGACTTCCAATAAGTGGAGTGATGGTCTCAGACTGGGCAATGAAATTCATCTTCCACCTAAACACGATCACAAACATCCATGCCCACGGCAATATTCAAACAAACATTTGAACAATCGAATGTGAACATAAAAAATACATCCGACACTATTGTTATGGCAAGTCGGGTCTAGCACAGCATGCCTTGGATACCCCCTTCACACAGGATCAAATGGAAGAAAATAAAAGTGCTACACAGAAGTTCATAAGTTAGAGAGATTGTTTTGGAAGTTAACAACAGCTTTAAAACATACTCCAAATCTCAACAAGTATGGCTTTATAAATTTACCAAAAATCTGAGAGACAGTCATTTTAAGATATAATTAATACTTGTTTTCTCTCTTTTTTTTCCCAACATAGATGGTGTCTAATTAGGACTTTAGTTCCTTGTGTTTTCCTGTTACAATTTTTTTTTAAAACTAGTCTCACTATTATACCAAATTGTTGTTTCGTGTACTGTGACAAACTGTTTTTGTGCTCTGAAGATGCTGGATACAATACCATCAAAATATCAGCAAATAAGTTAATATTTTTTTATTTTCTTATCACTCTGTGTTGTCACCAATACAGCGAAAATAAATTAACAAGCAAATGGTAAGTGAGTAACTGTACTTAGGAGTTTAAAAAAAACTCATAGAAATGACTATCATTGTCACCAAGGTATCACAAGAATATCAATAATCATTAACCATTCTTGGATGTGTTAATTATAAGGAACCATGCACTATTTTTTTTTTCTTTTTAACATACTGGCAATCCACTCTTTATTTATACCTGCATTAAGTTTTCATTCCCATACAGCTTAAGACCCTCGAATGTAAGCAACTAGTTAAAATCCTTACTTATCCATAAGATTTAACAATGAATTAGAGAATCTTAAAAATAACAATAAATAATGGCTATAAAGAAAGCTATCGGATCTCCTACAGCTCATCCACAAGAATACTCACTTGATTTTTAACAACATAGGGATCAATTTTAAACTGCCTACTGATGTATAATTTTGTTTTACCACATCCAATTAAGAAATGGTAAAGACACACAGCACACACCCACAATGTACAGCATTCCCTTATCTCAAAATGGTCTTTGTTTTGATCAGAAGTCTGGTCAACAGTTATATAAACTGATACTGACATTGATACTTAAATACTAAATTGATATTACACCAAGTGTAATATCAGTTTCTTCAAAATGAGAAAGAATGTGTTCAATAAACATGCCATTGTGATGGACTAAAGAAAATCTGTGAACGGAACTATAAATCTTTAAGAGTAAAACAATATCAAGTTATTATTAGGTATAGATTTCCCTCTTATTCCACTAAAGCTGGGATGATGATTGAATATGAAACTCCTCACACTCCCCTTTTGACATCCATTTTATGCATTATCAACCAGATGTTTTAAAGGAACATGCATAATAGACCATTTTTTATAACAGCTGACACACATATAGGAAATTAGAATTTATTAAATTCCAATATATTTCATCCTATGTTACAAGGGCATCTTCAGAGAGAGAGAGAGAGAGAGAGAGAAAGAGAAGACCAGTTAACAACATTCAAAACATGAATAACAAGACACGAATCATATAGCACATGTTTATTTGCTTGTGTCTTTGTCAGGCTGAGGTAAGAGGAGAATGCACTAATAGATTCAAAAGGAAACAATGGATAACTTTTGTAATTCAAATATAGGGTTTACATAACACACTCATTATTATAAAAAAATTAATAGATAATGGCAATTATTTCCCAAAGCTATAATAAATTTAGTTTAATCCTTTATCCAAGTGTGTGCAAACAAAATTTGCACCTGAAAGTATCTTCAGGACTGGGGTAAAGTGGTACAACACCAGGCAACTCCTTGCAAAGGTGGAGCAAGCTACCAACACTCCTATCTCAGTATCTCCCATAATGCAAAACACATCTCCTTGTAGATATGTATAATGTTATGCATTAAGGGAAGGGCCATTACCCAGACTAGTTTCGACCTTTATTGAGGTCTCTTCAGTGGGAGCCAGGCCCAAGTGGAGATACTAGGCAGAAGCATTAGCAAGGTCATCTCCTCCTATAGGAGCTGCCAAATGGTGTGCCACATACTGAGATAGGAGTGTTGGTAGCTTGCTCCACCTTTGCAAGGAGTTGCCTGGTGTTATACCACTTTACCCCAGTCCTGAAGATACTTTCAGGCGCAAACTTTGTTTGCACACACTTGGATAAAGGATTAAACTAAATTTATTATAGTCTGACCAAGTGAAAAATAAACTTTCAACATCTTTCTCTAAATCCAGAGTATTTTAATAAAAAGGTGGCACACCGTTTGGCAGCTCCTATAGGAGGAGATGACCTTGCTAATGCTTCTGCCTAGTATCTCCACTTGGTCCTGGCTCCCACTGAAGAGACCTAAATAAAGGTCGAAACTAGTCGAGATGTGTTTAGCATTATGGGAGATACTGAGATAGGAGTGTTGATAGCTTGCTCCACCTTTGCAAGGAGTTGCCGGTGTTGTACCACTTTACCCCTGTCCTGAAGATGCTTTCAGGTGCAAACTTTGTTTGCACACACTTGGATAAAGGATAAACTAAATTTATTATAGTCTGACCAAGTGAAAAATAAACTTTCAACATTTCCTAAAGCTTTGAGACTAGCATGTAATCAGAGCAGTTAAGATTCAGGTAATGTAAAGTTTCACAAGTTTCAAGAAACAAGCAGTCAAACTTAAATCTACTGGAATGAAGAATCTTCATTTCCAAAGAACTCTGTGTTTAGTGTTGATGGCATGGTAAGTAAGACTAGACCTCTCAGATTCTATGACCTAATGCAATCCTGATGGTCTTGAATTTTAATCTTAAGTCCAAAATAACAATCAACATGAGCAGGACACTTAATAGACACCAGACAAGGAAGAAGTGCATTATGTTTAGTGACATAACTGACTAAATTTTACATCAGAAAATATTAAAGGGTGCCCCAATAAAACCAGAATCTAAACTTGGTGTGCATGCATTTTCTAGTTACAGATGATGCCACTAGCATTGTATGTAATCTTACGCACCAGTCTACCAAGTGACGTAATCCTGTGTGAACTGGTTCACTGTTCTGGCTGCTTTTTTTTGTTAGTGCTTACAAGCAAGTTTGGTGATTTTGTGATGGCTGACCACAAGGAACAGAGAGTGTGCATAAAATTTTCTTTTCGGGTAAAACTGCAGTTGAAACTATTGTTATGCTTTGGCAAGCATTTAAGGATGACACTAAGTAAAACACAGGTCTATAAGTGGTTTTCATCATCATCATCAAATTCCTGACATGTACCCTCAAGGGTGTACAGGATATGATAGCACTACATAAAAAATTTACATCATTAGTAACTTCCTATCTACAATTTTCCTCCAAATCAGTCTGTTACTTGTCAACACTCCAACATTATCAGATCTTATATTTCTATCGTCTAAAGCACTTTGTACCATATCAATCCACCTATATCTTGATCTTCCTCTGGGTCATTTTCCTGCCAACCTGGCAGAGAACACTTTTTTTGCTAATTTTTCCTTGCCCATTCTGTTTAAGTGACCATACCACCTGAGATTAGATCTGGTAACACATTCCTGGATGCCGACAATGTCAAGTTCTTTCCTAATATCCATTTTTAATATGATATTGCCATTGATGCCATCTGTTCATGCCTCTAATCTTTCTCAGGACTTTCATATCTGCAGTCTCTAGTCTTTGGTCAAGTGTTTTACTTCTGACCCAGCTCTCAGATCCATAAGTTAAAACTGGTTTGAACACTGTCTTGTATACAGCTAATTTAGTGTTCCGACTAATTTCTCTCTTATTCCATATGAATTTATTCAATTGACTTCCTACCATACCAGCTTTGTTGATTCTGTTATCTATTTCCATATTTAATTTACCATCTTCAGTAAAAATCGTGCCTAAGTAGCTGAAATGTTTTACTTGTTCCACAGGTTCTCCATTCACAATACAGTTGACATTTTCAACAATTATACCTACTTTCATTGTCTTTGTCTTTTTAATGCTGACCTTCATACCATATCTATTACAACAGTTATTCAGTTTAGTCAGGGAATCTTGCAAACTTGTAGCAGATTTATTTAGAAGTATAACATCGTCCGCATAAAGCAAAGAGCTGACATTAACATCTCCAGTTCTGATATCATGCTTAATACCACTTTCCTTCATAATGTGATCCATATAGATAATGAATAACAGAGGGGATAATGTACATCCTTGTCTCACACTACATTTAACATAAAACCAGCTTCCTGTACTTCTTTCAATTCTAACTGCCGACTTACAACTCAAATACAGACTAAGTATTGCTTGATATAATGCCCCATCGACACCATATAACTGTAGCGTATTGAGTAGCTTCTCTCTTGGCACCTTATCATATGCCTTTTCCAGATCGACAAAACTTAAATACAGAACTTTGTTATATTCCCATGCTTTCTCAGCTATTTGTCGTAAAGTGAAGATCTGATCCTGACAGCCTCTATTTGGCTGAATCCAGCTTGTTTTTCACCAAGCTTTTCTTCCACAATTCTTCTCAACCATTTCTCAAGTATACTTACATAGATCTTGCCAGGAACACTCAGTAGGGAAATACCTCTGTAATTCTCATATTCAGTTTTATTTCCCTTTTTATATATGGGTACTATGAGAGCTCTACTCCAATCATCGGGAATTCGTCCCTCTGTCCAGGCTTTCTGAACTATACAGTGCAGCCAATGTAAGTCTTTTATACCACCATACTTCAGCATTTCTGGTAGAATATCATCTACTCCTGCTGCCTTTCCACATTTCAAGCCTTTGATGGCTTTTTGTACTTCAAGTATGATATGTATTGCCGACTCTATGCCTGTTGAGTGTTTTTTTTACCACTGTGCTATCACTGCTTGTTTCATTTAGCAATTTTTCAAAGTAATTATTCCATACTTCAGGGATATCTTTTTCTCCTGTTTTCATGTCACCTTTATCATCTCTAACTCCTTTTACATCACTCTTTCCTCCATTTCTAAGCTTCTTCAATAGCCTCCAGAATATCTTACCACCTTCTTGATATTTATTTTCTATGTTCTTGCCAAAGTCCTCCCATGACTTTTAACTAGTTTTACACAGTTTCACTTTCTTACATTTGTCTCTGTATTCTCTAAGAGCAAAAGCTTACTTATTTGCTGGGAACTTTTTATATGCTTTCTTCTTTTCCTTCACTGCCTCTTTAACTTCTTGTGTCCACCATGGAGTTCTGATTTTTCTATCCTTGCAGACAACCTCACCACATGCCTCTCTAGCTGAATCAATCAGGGCTTTCTTCAAGGCTTGCCACTGAATCTCCAAGGCTTGGTTCCTGTTCTCAAACTCTTTCATTTTTTCTTCAATAATCTTTGTGTATTTTAGTGTACAGTTCACATCTGAGAGCTGCTCAACTTTTATTAGCTTTAAAACTTTCTTACATGGTATTCTTTTTAATATGAAATTCAGTTTTATCCTGCTCAAGACTAAATAGTGATCGCTTCCAATTTCAAATCCTCTGTACACTCTGGTGTCCTGCACCAAGGAAAAAACATCACTATCAACAATAACATAGTCGATGAAACTTTTCTTATTCCTTTTCCAAAAATGAAGACATGTCAGTTGAAGACCAAACATGATCTGTCCAACAGTTCTTGACAAAAAAACATGTCACCCATCCTGCCTACTCATCTCTCTCCATGTGACTTTTTTTTTTTATTCCCACGGATAAAGAAAACCATGAAAGGGCAGCAATTCGTTGAAGTGGACGAAGTGAAAGAAAAGTCGTTGGAGACCATAAACAGACTCCAGTTGAACAGTTCGAGAACTGTTTCCAGCAGTAGAAAAAACATTGGGACAAGTTCACAGACTCATATGGAGAGTACTTTGAAGGAGACTAGAATATGGTATTATAAACTTTAATAAAATTTAAATAATAATAATTCTGGTTATTTTGGGGTACACCCTCATATATTAGATATTATGTTTAATACATTTTCCAATATTAGAAGATATATCACTGCTATAACGATATTAAGGAAAAATATGAATAGTGATTGCAAACATTGAAAAATTATTCAAAGTCCATACAAACAATGCTATATGTGGTATAATGGATTTACTCAGCTGAAAGACATTTTTTAAAAATATTAAATGACTGGAAGCTGAGAGATAAAAAATAATATACTGTTTTTATTCATCATGACTAGTTTAGTCTTTAAGACTTCTTCAGGTGCACAAAAAAGAGAAACAACCAAACAAGAACTGTAAAGGAATAAAGCCTAAACCAGAAAGTGTTAGCATGAAAAAAAGCGAAACATTAAAGCGTTGGTGTCTGAATATTTGAAGCTGTTCTCTGTATAACCTCATTGTTGGGCGTTTGCATGCATTTAAGACCTCGTGAACACCAAAGTTGGATAGCAGCACAATGACAACCTGAGAGATTATAACTAAGGTTGTTGTTAAGATGTATTGGATTAAGGGAGATTTCTTTAGATTCTACTATTCTTCTTTCCAGTTCATCATAGCAACGAAAGATATTATCAGATTTGTCCCATAAAACTGGGTGGAAAAGGTTTTATGGGACAAATTTGATAATATCTTTCGTTATTATGATGAACTGGAAAGAAGAATAGTAGAATCAAAAGAAATCTCCCTTAATCCAAAGCATCCTAACAACAATCTCAGTTATAATCTCTCAAACTGTCATTGTGCTGCCATCCATCTTTGGCATTCATGAGATCTTGAACGCGATGAGGTTATACAGAGAACAGCTTCAAATATTCAGATGCCAGTGCTTTAGTGTTTAGCTTTTTTCATGCTAACGCTTTGTGGTTTATACTTTATTCTTTACAGCTCTTGTTGGTTGTTTCTCTTTTTTGTGCATTTGAAGAAGTTTTCTTAAAGACGAAACTAGTCATGCTGAATAAAAACAGCATTTTATTTTTTTATCTCTTGGCTTCCAGTCATTTAATATTTAATTGAAAAAAAAAAAAAAACTATATATATATAAAATGATAAGCCTTTTTATGTCACGTTTCGAAACTCAGGGGTTCAGGGGTTACCCTGAGTGTCGAGTCCTCAAAATTCAAGGAGAACCGGCCTACCATTCCGGAACTTGAGGGGCTGGGCGCCATAGGCTTCAAGAACCCCCCCCCTTTCGAATCAGAATTCAAGGAGGACAGGACTACCAGTTCAGAAATGGGGGGGGGGGTCGAGTCATCAGAATTCAAGGAGAACCAGCCTACCAGTCCGGAACACAGGGAGTTGGGCACCAGGAGGCTTAGCCCCCCCCTAGTATATATATATATATATATATATATATATATATATATACTAGGCTATTCGTCGCTTGGTGTCGCACAGATTAGATCGTCGGCTTGTCGAGAGCTCCTGAAAAGATTAGTATTATTTTGTGTTAACATTAGATATTTTACTAGAATTTTAAGTAGTATTGTTTGCTTTTTGTTTCTTGGTGTGTCTGTGCAATTTTTGCGTGTTTTCTGTTATTTTAATTATTATTTTTAAGAAAAGATAGCGTACACATGGCACTGATAAAGAAAAAAATGGCAGCCAGGTCGCCATGTTTGTTTAAGAGTTTTGATGTCAACGAATTTATGCAATGTGCTGTCTGTGAGATGTATGCCTTGCGAAGAGCGGTAGGAGTCTGGTTAGAAAGTGATAGTGGAGTGAATATGTGTAGAAAGTGTAAAGAGAATGAGGACTTCAAGCGTGTTTCGTGTATCGAGACTGATATCGTTAACGGTAGTCAGAATGTAGAAAATGGCGGTGTACTAGAGAATTGCGTGGTAGTGCCAGATAGGTGTGAGAGCGTCGCTGAAAGTGTAAATGAAGGTAGAAACACAGAAAGAATGGATGATTTGATCGATAATGAAAATGGTGAGATAAATGCGAGTAGCGAAATTGCCCGTTTGAATGGCGCGATACACAGAGCCAAAAGACAACTGGAGCGTATGGAAATATGTGTGTTGAACGTACCGACAAATAACCGGCGGAAGTCTGTGACGGCAAATAATAGAATGTTCGTAAACGTCAATAAAATGAAGGAGCGAGTGCTGTATGGGGATTCGCTATTAAGAGGCATAATAATTGAGAGTTTAACGAAGTCGTACCAGCCGGGTGCGAACATAAAGGACGTCAGCGAATCTATTCGACTGCAAAAACAGAGGGTGAAAGAGATGATAATCGTGGCAGGAACGAATGATTTGAAAGAGGACAAAATGGAAATGATAGCGGATGTGAGGGAGTTGTTTGAGGTAACAAAAGAGAAGAGTGAGAGAGTTAGGATTGCGAGTATCTTACCGCGGTATGACAGCGAAGTGTTTAGAAGGAGGGCCATAATTGCCAATGACTTTATGCGTGGGTTATGCATGGAGAGTGGTGTGGAATTTGTGGATGTGTGGAATGAGTTCGATGGGCGAAAGGACGTATATAAGATGGATGGGTTACATTTGAATGGAGTTGGTGTACGGAGACTTGAAAGAGTGTTGATGAATGATGTGGAAGTGGATGTACAGACTCAGGGAAACTAGATTTATTAATGGGGGGGGGAGTAGATATGCAGACTTTGGGGGGGGGCAGTTAAGTGTATGAATGAGTATATTAAGGCCGGGCGAGTACGACGGACAACAAATCAGAATGGGATAGTTAGTATAAGGCATCAAAGTAGGGATGGGACAAATGGGCTTCTGCGATTCATGTACACTAATGCCAAGAGTATTAGGAACAAGAAGGAAGAGTTTTTGGCCATGGTTGGCACTTCCAGGCCACAGGTTGTCGGTATTAGTGAAACATGGCTGACAGAAGATGATAAAGCTAGTGGGATTGAATGCGATGGGTATAGCGTGTTCAGGAGTGACAGGGTGAATAAAAAGGGGGGAGGAGTGTTATTGATGATAGCTGATGAGCTTCAGCCAAGGAGTATAGAAGTTGAACTGCAGGATGGGGAAAAAAGCACATTTGAGGCTGTTTGGTGTGAGATAGAATCTAGCAGAACAAAATATACAATTGGGTGCTGCTATAGACCGGGTGATGGAGTGGATGGTGGGGATAGTATGCATAAGCAAATAGAAGAAATGAGTGGAAGGAGGGTAATTATTATGGGTGATTTCAATTATGGTAACATTGACTGGAAAGAGGAGAGGGCACATGGGAGGAAGGAATTGGATTTTATGCAGTTATTAAGGGACAACTATCTACGGCAACATGTATTGGAAAATACCAGGGGGCAGAGAGTGCTGGACCTAGTAATTGCAACTGAGAATGTAGTTGTAACGAACATGACCATGTTGCCACCAATTGGTGAGAGTGACCATAAGGTCATGACTTGGGAGGTGGCTAAAGCAGTCGAATTTACAATTAAGACAGGGTACATGTGGAATTACCGGGTTGGTAAGTATGACAAGCTTAGGTGTGTGCTTGGCTCAATGCCATGGCATGTAAAACTGCAAGGGCTAGATGTTGATAGTGCATGGGAGGTGGTTAAGAACTGTTTACAGGAGGCAATGGTTGACTGTATACCAAGAGTCCGAATAACAAATCAGGTAGGGGTTAAATAGATGAATAACACTATTAAGCTTGAGCTGCAAAAAAAGAAACAATTGTGGAGGGAATTTAAGGAGAAGGGTGACCATCAGGTGCAGGAACAGTATAAAGCTCAGGCCAGGATGGTAACAAGGGTGGTAAGAAAAGCAAAAGCAGATTACGAAAGGAAATTGGCCATGCAGGCTAAAGAGAATCCCAAACAGTTTTTTCAATATGTTGCAAGTAAAAGGAAAAATGCTCATGGTAGAATGATCTTAAAAAATGCTGAGGGTAGGGAGGTAACCGAATCAGTCGATGTTGTGGAATTACTGAGCGAGCACTTTGCAAGAGTATATCATCCGGGTGGTGACTTTGCAGAAATGGAAGAACCAACAGCTTATACTGGAATTGTGATGAATGAAGTAGAGGTAACTAGTCTATTACAGAACCTCAATGTCAATACATCTGTGGGATTGAATGGTATACCAGCTCGTGTCGTACGTGAAGCAGCCAAAGAATTGTCAGTGCCCTCGACCATTTTGTTTAATTTGAGCCTCATGACTGGGTCAGTCCCAAGGGGGTGGAAAGAGGGGAAAATAGTCCCACTGCACAAAGGTGGTTCCAAGGCTGCTGTTGAAAATTACAGGCCAATCAGCATAACAGGAATCATTATCAAGGTCTTAGAGAAAATAGTCGAGAGGAAAATACAAGATTGGATAGAAGAAAATGGGATACTGTATCGGGGACAGCATGGTTTTGTGAAGGGTAGGTCATGCCTCAGTAACTTGCTCACGTATTATAACACAGTGACGGCTGAACTGGATAAGGGTAATGGGTTTACAGTGATTCTACTGGACCTTGCTAAGGCCTTTGACAGGATACCACATGGAATTCTAATCAGTAAATTGCAGCATATGGGAATGGACATAGGGTTGGTGAGATGGATAGGAGGGTGGTTGACGGAGAGATATCAGAGAGTGGTTTATTCAGGAGTAGAGTCCACAAGACGGCCTGTGACTAGTGGTGTTCCACAAGGATCTGTTTTTGGACCACTGCTGTTTAATTTGTTCATAAATGATATAGGAAAGGATCTGAGAGGAACAGCTCATTTGTTTGCGGATGATGCGAAGTTGGGTAGGGCAATAGTGAATGCAGATGACGTCAAAATTTTGCAGGATGATTTGGATAGATTAGAGGTTTGGGCTAGGGAGAATGGATGTCAATTTAATGTGGCAAAATGTAAAGTTATGCATTTTGGGGTGAAAAGATTGGAGGCAGTTTACTGCATTGGTGGAACCTTGCTCCAGGAAATTGATGAGGCACGAGATTTAGGAGTGCTGGTGGATAAGGAATTGAAATTTAGGGGACACATTGCAAAAGTGGCCAAATCAGCTCATCAAATCACTTGGTTGCTGAAGAATACGTTGACAAGCAGAGACAAGCAGGTTATTGTTCCTCTGTATCGAGTCTTGATAAGACCGCATCTCGACTACTGTGCTCAGATTTGGTCACCTAGGTTTCTTCTTGATGGGGAGGAGGTGGAGAGGATCCAGAGGCGAGTGACGAAGATGATAGCAGGTCTGTGGAATGTACCATATGAGAACAGGTTGAGGATTTGTGGGTTGCAAAAATTGGTTGATAGGCAGAGGAGGGGAGTTATGATTGAGACATTCAAATTACTGAAGGGTTTCTATAAAATTAATTCAGAAGATATTTTTGAGAACAGGGCTGGTTGTGGGTGGACTAGGGGACATCCATGGAAACTGGGCAAAAGTGTGGTTAGTAAAGGTGTTAGAGCTGGGTTCTTTACTTTTAGAGTAGTGAATGAGTGGAATGCGCTCCCTGAGTCTGTGGTGGATGCTGTGACAGTGAATGAGTTTAAGTCGAGGTATGATAGATACTGTATGAATGTCGAATAGTTGTGATGAATATGATTTGGGGCCTCCCTCGATGAGTCTAATGACTCCTGGAGTTGCCCGTAATAATAATAATAATATTGTGCATGTTTTTTTTCCTTCCCCAAATGGGAATTTCTGCAACAAAATGTGTTAATGCTATACCTAAAACTGACGTAATCAGATAAAAAGTATTTCACAATATTAAATAATTACTAAATATGGTTATTTAGTAACAAAAGCATGAGTTGAAAAAAATAAAAAATAAAATGCATTTCATGCAATGTGCTGAATGGTACATAGTACACACTACATTTACTAGATTTTATAACCAAGCTGTAGATATATATTGGTATCTTCACTGAACATAATTGTAGATACAAACTATGTATCATCTAAATATACTTCTTTATATGTCATTTCTATTTCAACACATCTGAATAGTGAACAAAAGAATTACGATACATTACTACAAAATTATGAAGACTACTATGTGGGAGTACTAACTTAGTTATTACTGCAACATGATAACAGTTTAATTTTGCCAAAATAAATGGAGAAAACAATGAAAAGCATTAGAACATTAAATGAATTCATGCAAGCAATTTCGTTTTGTTGATAATATGTTTAAAGTGCCTTTCAATTTACTGTATTCTTTAGATACAAACAGTATCAGGTGAAGAAAACTACATTGATTTATGGCATAAATGAATCTGAGAAATACAACAGAATTAACCACTATCACAAAAAAATGAACAACCAAACCTTGAAGAATCAATGATAAACGCTGAAGAAAACATTGATACATTTCATTGAAGACGACGCGTTGTTTGCAAACACAGAAAAATCTGAACTTCATGGTGGACTCAAGGAGAGACAGTTCTAGGAAAAAGAAAAGCATATCAAAGGGCCTGAAAAATGCAAAGGAGTAAGAGAGCTAAACTATGTGTAAAAATATCTAAACAAAAGTTACAGGAAGAAGTAAGTAAGAATCACAAAAAAACAAAATCACAAAGAATCCTGTAACTTTTGTTTAGATATTTTTACACATAGTTTAGCTCTCTTACTCCTTTGCATTTTTCAGGCCCTTTGAAAAATGCATAGGAGTAAGAGAATTCCCTTATATCACTATAAGGGAACCTTTTATTCCCTTATAGGGTATAGGTGAAGCTTTTAGCTCTATCTAACATTTGGAAAATGAGTGGGCAGCTCAATCTCCACTAATAGGCCATGACAGAGCTAGCCCAAGATTACCATTAATTATAACCAACAAATAATTAATTATAACGACAACCAATGAAGAGACTGGCAAACTAGTGTGCATCTTGTGCTCACTGACTCTAACAGGATATACTACTGTCTGAAATGGTGTGGGTCCTATGGTCTATTTTCTTGAGTTTATGGGATAAAAAACCTGCTAAGCCCATGCCAGAGATCGATTAACTTGGGAACTAGTAAAAGAAAGACTTAGAAAAAGTTCCTCTATTTGTACCACTCCCACTGAGCTACATAGGCCATGGGTAAGAATATAGGAAATAAATATCAGGAAGGAAAATGTTCTGGAGACTAGAAAAGGTTTAAAAATGAAGGAAATAGTACTGTATAAAAGAATTGGAGATGATAAAGGTAACAGAAAAAATGAAAAAGTGGTCTTATGTTAGGTTTACAAAAATCATGTATCATGTAATGACCTTTACATACATCTATGCAGTATGATGAATGTTTTACTCAAGTATCTTGGCTTTATCTTTGGACAACTGTTAATCATGTACAAATTCCTCAGAAGAAATAGACTGATTAGCAATTATATGTATTAATGACTTGCTCCTGCCAATTAAGTTCATTTTTTTTAACTGTCCTTTGCCATAAAATCCCAAATCATTCACTTTTTATCATTCATTTTCTACAGATATCATGGTATGTTTATTAAAATCACATGAACAACTCCTTACTTTTCTTTAAAATTTCTCAGATATGTACACAATAACAGGCTTTCAGTTACTAACTTATTATCTCAATGTACAAATTTTTCTCCAATTTTCTCTATGCTCTCAGCAGAACAAACCTCCCATGAAGCATATTCTTTAAATGCAAAATGTACATGTATTCAAAGTTAATCTGGACATGATTCTTTATTTTCAACATTATACTGATGTACAGTACTAGGGTAAGTTAAACAACTTATGTTTGAGATCACTAAAACAGATACAATAGACATGAGAGAGAGAGTCTACACACTTTTTTTTTGCCTTTTTTTGTATTCATAATCATATAATTCATAAAAGTCTTAAATATTATATTCTATTAACAATAATGTGAAATGAGTGAACCTTCTACACTTGTACTGTAGTGGCACTAGCCTGGTATGTGTGATGATTCTCACAGATATTGCTGTTCTCATCACCAATGAATACACCTTGACTGCTTATTGTTACTTGGGAATTGCTTGACCAAGTATTGCCCTACATGATGACATTGTAGCCTGATGGATCTGAACTCTTCCAGCAAGACAACACCCCATGTCACAAGGCTTATGTTACACAAGCATGCAAAGAGCATATCCAAGCATTCCATGTGTTCTCCTGACTGCCTAATTCTCCTAATTTGAATTCTATTGCACATTTGTGTGATCAAGTGGAATGTAGTGCCCACCAGTCAAACCAGTGCCTCGCTTAATCACTAGCTAATCTCTGGGATGTTATTCTGTCTAGCTGGCCTAGAATACCACAGAACGCTTGGTTCATTCTAGTGAAGTCAATGCCAAGATGGATGAAAACAGTTATTAAAACAGAAAACAGTTGGCCAAAAGAGGCCCGACACACCACTAGGTAGGTAGGTTTTGTAATGAGTGCAGATTCATGAAATTTGTAATTATACTATTATTGTAACTTTTGTTAAGTAGAGAAAAATGCTTTTTATTTTTTCATTTTATTCAGTCATACTACTGTGGTTTCAAGCGAGGCCAGAATGTATACACTTTATTGGATAATCATCTCTTTATAGCAACAGTTTAATAGATGGTAATATTTTTTTTTTCTCACTGATTTTTATTTTTAAATGAAACTGGTGAAAAATCAAATATTAAAAACAACAAAATGGACAATGATATTATTTGATGACAACTTACGCTGAACAGTGAGGAAATCAGCAAAATTCCATATCATTTCTCCTATAAAAAACCCTTTATTCTTCAAAACATCAAAGGCACAATGATAATTCATGATAAATTCGGTCTGATAATCTTCAGTAAAAATGAAAGTAGGTTCCTGAAAGAAAATAAGTTTTTTTAAGTACTGGTTTTTATAACTTTAGTATATAAAAAAGCAATGACAACAACTTAAGAAAATTGGACTACCAGTCTTATAATGAATTATAAAATATCTGACTTACTATTAACTGTCACCCTTGGGCTCAGTTACTACACAACTTCAGAGGTATAAGCAGTAATAATTACTGCTTGTATTGTATTTTGGTTGTTTGAGAAGTTAATATACTTCTAATCTTTTAGGAAATGACAACATAAACTAAATTATTAATTATAAAAACTTTATTTATTTATAAACTAAATAATTATAACCAAAATATAGGTAATAACTACCTATATTTCAGCATTGTTAGATTGCCATCTTCCCCCTAGCAGGCTAAATTTGGTTGTCTTGGCTGTTGATCTTAGAATGTATGCTTCCCAAATTTGGGGGAGGGATTGTCTGAAGATGGCAATGTAACATCGCTGAAATATAGGTAGTTATTCATTAAAGTTTTTATAATTAATAATTTAGTTTACAAGTCCACATATTCACTTTTTAACATTACTTTTGAATTCTATTTGGTTTGTAAGTTATTTTTATAACTAAGTACAAATGTAAAATTTGAGATCAATTTTCATTGCACAAGCTAATATCAATGTCACAAAAAGATACATTATAAATTCCAGCAATTACATACACACAGCACTGATTTCTTAATTCTTCAGCTATAAGTAGTAGTAATCACAAGAGAAAAAAATTCATGCTTTTTCTTCTGATTGCATAATTCTCTAAGTGCATTTTTTTAAAAATATTTTCTTTTTATATTGTGAAGGAGAGCCATCCGAAACATCTTGAATCCTCATGTACCTTACATGCATTATCCAATTCTGAACTCAACATTCTGCACTGAGTAGGATTCAAAAATTAGATAAAAACCAATGTGGGAAAGAACTTTATAAGAGTTCCTACAAATGTGACAGATTTTGCATACTATCTTCAGATCCAAACAGCTTCCATACTTTTAAAAGCAAAACCACCTAGTAATAGCATTACAAAAATGGATCAACTAGCTCTAAAAATATTAAACAGGATAACAGCATCATAGTATAAATGCAACACAAATTTGATGAATTTCGGAGAATACATAAGAAAAAAAAAATACAATCTCTGCTGAATGATGCAAACGCTATAAAAAACTGGATCACAACTCAATGAGTTGTTTCCATAATAAGATCAATAATTTGATAAAATATATGCTGAACTTGCACAAGTTTGGCATATTTTAAGACAAATGCATAAAAGTATCTGAACAGAACACAATTTCTCTATGTATAGGAAGCCAACAAACACTGAATGATACTTGCACACACCACATCTCATCACTATCCAGTACAAAAAACAGGCATCATTTGTTCCCTCTGTGATAGAGCTCACAAAATCTCCACAAATACAGATAAAATTGATGAGGCTAGAGACTTGGGGATAATAGTGGACGAAGAGTTAAAGTTCACAGGGCATATCGCAAATATTTCTCAACAAACTACTTGGATGTTGAAAAACACACTAACAAGTAAAGATATGGAAGTTATTATCCCTCTTTATAAGGCTATTATTCGGTCATATCTTGACTACTGTGCATCGATTGTCACCTGGGTTTCTTGGGGACCAGGAGATGGTCGAAAAGATTCAGAGACAAGTGACCAAGATGGTGACAGGTTTGTGGCATACTTCCTATGAGGATAGGCTGAAGGTTTGTGGGTTACAAAGTTTAGTTGATAAGTGGAGAAGTGGGGAGGGACATGAGAGAAACTTTTAAGATATTAAAGGGGTTTTATAAAATTATGCAAGTGAAATTTTGAATATATGACAAATAGTCAGAACTAGGGGGCCATCTGTGGAAGCTGTTGTAATTAGTAGGGATGTGCAGGACCAGATTTTTTGCATGGAGAGTAGTGAGTTAATGGAATGGATTGCCAGAATTGGTTGCAAGTTCTCTGACAGTGAATGGATTCAAGGAGTATGCTAGGATTTGTGTGTGTATGATGGTTGATTTGGGTCACCTGGAATGAGTCTCTGGACTCCATGGAGATACTGTAAATGGTAATAATAATAATAATAATAAAAGAAACCAAGAGCTTGACTACCTCATTGCTATCCTAACAAATAACGGTTACAATAGAACATTAGTCAACAAAATTCGATGAACATAAAAAACATGTTCATGAAAAAAGCCTTAAGAGGAACAGTAATTCTCCCCTATATATATATATATATATATATATAGTCAGTCACAGATAAAATATCAAGGATACTACCTTAACAAAATATGAAGGCTGCATTCTTACCCCTCAACATGATCTCTAAATCCCTTGAAACTTCCAAAATCTCTCCATTCACCTCTCAAAAAAACCTGGTGTCTACAAGATCAACTGTACCTGTGGTTTTCACTACATAGGATAGATAGGAAGGTTGGGAGAAGTATGCTAATCTAAACACATCAAGGACAGAATGAAAGGAAACACAAATCAGGACTGGCAGCACATACAGTTGAGGCCAAACATTAAGTAACATTAAGGCAACAGACCAAAATGCTCTACAGTTTTTAATCAAGAGCATTCAAGGAATTAACTGAAATGATCAAACATCCTCAACACTATGTAAAATGCTTAAATTAAAGAAGACCAGACTTGATGTAAAATCAAGTCATGTCTTCTCTAATTTAACATGACACGCATACAGTTACCAGTATTTCACAGCAGACCACAAACCAGCAAACTTCATAGAAAATGCATGCTTTTGCTATGAAGTTTCTCCTATTATAACTTTTTTTTTTTTTTAGCTTATTCACATATTTCTTTAATAACGTGAAACCAGAATTTTCATGAGACTAGCTGAGTAGTTAAATTATTTTATCCATCTGTTTCTTTCATGTGACAGAATACTGGCAAAATATTTCTAGTATGTCCTTTCTGTACAGAAGGCTATGCATCAAAATCTATGTCAGTTTTGATTTATAGATATTCCCAGATATGCTCTCATGTGATTAAATATATTTATTTCTTGAAAAGTTACTCATTCTGGAATACACAATCCTCCTAAGAAGGGGAGTTGAGGAAAATCTAAAAATTCTAATGAGCCTATTATTAAAAGATAACAATGTTTGCAGTAGTAAATAATTGAGAGAAATTATTATTAACATTACACGAACAAATCCAAGAGAATAAAACAATTTTTAATTCCATTAAAAATATTTAAAAAATTCAGTGTTTAAAAATTATATAGTTTTTGAATATTCTGTAAGATAATAAGTGAACGCTAAGTTTTATGTTAATGGAACCATCTCTCTTTTTAACCAACCAGATCTTATAATAATAGGTTATTTATTAATTTAAGTTTTAAATTTGAAAGAGTAATATATCAGCCATATCTGGTAATATGAAGACCTAGATGATGATATTTAAATGAAAAAATTTCAAAACAAGCAGAAAAACTACATGAAATTGGGAAAATGGTGGAAAGTGAAAACCAAATACATAAGTAACAATACATAAAAAAGTACATATAAGGTTATGAAATTTAATGATATGAGCTAAACCAAACAAACACAAAAATTGTTATAAACAATTTGCGTGCGCGTTGGTAGTTTACATTAAACTACTACCTTCTTGTACTCCCGTCAATTCTAACTGCTGACTTAAAAGTAAGTAAAGACTATGTATTGCTTTGTATATATACTGTTCCATTTACTACAAATACTCTAGTGCAGTGGTCAGCAACCTTTTTAATATGAAGGGCGCAATACTGCAGGCACCATGATGCTTGTGAGCACTGCATTGCCGACGACTCCTGATTTAAATAATTAAACTTAAAATTACAATTGGCATGAATAGTTTTGAAATGTCTTTCTATATTACTTTTTTTTTTAGAAATAGCCACATTATTATTGCATAATAAACAAATAAATTGCCTTGTTAAGGAATATTACATCCCATATAGTTTCTTAGCCGAATAAGAAACTCAAAGAGTTTCATACCGAATATAGTAGAAACTATATAAAGTTCGGCGATTCCAAGCGTAAGCAAATACCTGGAACTGCAGCAACTGACCCTTAAGGTAGTGCAAGCTGAGGCAACTCATGTCTAAGGTGGAGCAAGCTCCGATCACTATTCTTGATATTTACCCATAATGTGAACCTAGCTCCTAGGAGCTGTATTACTGTTCACATTATGAGAGAAGGTCACTACCCAGACTGGTTTCAACCTTTATTGAGGTCTCATCAGTGAGTAGGTAGACCTAGTTAATATCAAGTTTGTAGCGAACAGAACTTACAACCCTTCTATGAGTATTGCCGAGAGGTGTCCTAATAAATTATTAGATATATGAAGAGCCAAAGGCTTCAATTCAGCGACATATAACTTGTTTAAGTAAAGGGATATTACATCCCATATTGTTTCCTAGCCGAATTGAAGCCTTTGGCTCTTCATATATCAAATAAATTGCTGTTATGATTAATAAAGCAGGGTGCTCGCAGACTTATCTGACAGATACATGCTAATTGTTAACACGAATATTCTTTTTGTATTCATTTTTTATGGTATTTTATATTCATTCATATGTGACAAAAAATATGTTGTAAAAGCGAGGTAAATAAAATGTTAAAATTTGAAATCTCATTTTTCTTAAAAACAACTAATCATAGAATTTCTGAGCCTGAAATGAGAGAAAAAATGCCTGTGTCATGAGCCCTCCATAATTTTCAAATTTTATGTTGCGCTCTTAATATTAAAAAGGTTGCTGACCTCTGCAAGATGTGCTTTACATTTATGGAAAATAATAAGGAAAGAGGTCTGGAACTTGCTCCACCTTTACTACGAGTTGCCCATAAGGCATTATTTATGCTTGCATCTGCCGAAACTTTTAGTTTCTATATATTCGACATGAAACTCTTGTAGTTTCTATATTCAGCTATGAAATAATGTTGGCTTCAATATTCACTTAATTTGTACCATCATGTATTATATTTGCAATGTTTTTTCTTTATGTTTTCTTGCATTTTAGCACATACTAGTAATGAATGTATCTTCAGATATACTGCGATCTACACTGCAAAATTACCGCTGCGAGCTCCAAAGCAGTTTACAATATTGCCAAACTCTGCTCTAGTGATTTGAACAGTTTTTCTGTTAGCACCATGTCACATGCTTTTTCAGATCTACAAAACTTAAATACAGATATTTTATTTTTTAATTAATTGCTGGCAGAAACAGGAATTTCAACTCATTAAATATAGATCCTTGTTATATTTCAAGAATTTCTCAACTATTTGCCACAAAGTGAAAATTTGATCTTGACCTCTATTTATTAAGCTTCAAGTTTCTTTTCTACAATTTTTCTTAATCTCTTCTCAAGTATGCTTGCATAAATCTTATCTGGAATTCTTAGTAGAGAAATTCATCTATAATTTTCATATTCAGTTATATTTTCCTGTTTACAGAGGAACTATAAGAGCCCACTCCAATCATCTGGAATTCAATCTTCTGAATTATACATTGAAGAGTACAATCTTTATACTTCCATATTTGACCATTCTCGTCAAATCATCTACTCCAAGTACCTTTCCACATTTCAGGCTTTTGATAGTTTTTCTAACTCAAGCACACTGGTGTCCAAAATCCAAGGACAAACACTATTTCTGAAGATTACAACCACAAATTCAGATAAATCAGCTTGTGACAATTTGTATAATTGATGATTTCAAGTAGAAAGCAGGTGCATATTCATATTTTTGAATCACATGCAAAGGAGTCACGTGGTAGCACTCAACAGGATAAAAGGCTGTGCTAAGGGAATTGTGTCTGAAGGAATAAAGTTGCAAACTTGGATGTCTTGTAACGTTTCAGACATCTAGATGATTTCATGTGAGAAAGAATTATTGGAAAGCCTGAAAAAGGCTGCAGAATTACTGATATTGCCAGAGAGTTTGGAATCTCACATAGCATTGTATCCAGGCTCTGGTTGGCATTTCAAACCAATGGAACATGTTCAAGATGTTTGCTAAGAGGTTGCTCTTGCTCTATGATGGAGCACAAAGACAGATTTTTGGTTATACAAACTGCCCAAATGCAAGAGATGAAGAATGAGAGGATAGCAATGAGATGAGATGAGACATTTTGGTGGATATTAATAGAAGATTGCAAAAAGAATAAACTGAAAGATAGTGGAGATAGTAGCAAATGATTCAAGAGTGTTACTGTATGGAGATTCTGGTGGATGAGAGGGTGCACCAGGTCTGTTTACCCGGAGGGAAGGAGGTAGAGCAGGGTGAGATGTGTTTTAGATGTGAGTAAGCATCTAAAGGAGTTAATTGTAATAGGAATCAATTATTTGGTTGGACACTAAGAGAATGCGAGACATATTAGGAGACTACTGAGGAGAGTTGAAGTCAACAGAGTTGTGTGGGAACAAAAGGGTGCAGTTTGTTAATGTGTGGAATGCATGTGAAGAGAAATTGGAATTGTATAAAAGAGATAGATCACATTTGAATGGATTTGGTGTGAATCAAGTAGAGAGAGAGAGAGTGCTGCTAGAAAGAAGGGTAATGAATAAGATCAGAGGAAGACAGAAGTGAAGCATGAGAGCAGATCAAGTGAGAATGAAGCATTTGTCAATGAAGGGGGGGGGGGGGAGAATAGTGTTAGAGGAATGTAGGAACTGGAATGGAAGCTGGACAGGGAAATGGGAGGGAGTCAGGGTGATACAGTGTAAGGAGAGTAGATTCTGAAAGCAGTAATAAATATATTTATGGGGATGGTCAGCACAGGAATGGGATGATCTGGGATGCATGGGGAATAGTTGAATCTTTGGAGATTTATGGGATAAAGTTATGAAAATGAGAAGAGAGGAAGATATGCAGAGGATCTAGATGAGGAGGTGGAATGGGTAGGATTGGTTACAGATCAAGAATGAATCTCTATGCTTATTTACAAATACCAGGAGTATCAGAATAAGACAGATGAAATTGTTGAATTCATTGAGTTTATTTGCCCAAAAATAGTTGGAATAAGTGAAGCATGGTTGAATGAGAATGATATCCTGACTGGAATAGAAAAATATGATGTTTTCCATGAGAAAAGGAAAGGCAAGAAGGGAGGTGAAGTGCTGCTGATGATGGCAAGCAAATTATATCTCTACAAAAAAACATTCGAGGAGAAAATAGTGGCAGTGGTTTTGAAGCAGAAATGGTATAGGCTGGGGAAATAGAAACATATTGGCCTAATGAGCAAAAGAAGGATGACCATTATAGGTGATTTTAATTATGGCAATATTCACTGAAATAAAGACAACATTATGCAATAAGGAGAATGAATTTTTTGAGTTCTAGCAATATGTAAAAGAAGGCACAAGAGGATTAAGTCTTAGATCTGATCATATCATCAGAAGTGAATGAGATGTCTAATCTCTCTCCACTGGGTGAGAGTGACCATGAGATGATCACCTAGGTTGTAGCTAGTCATATGAGAACTTCTATGAGAAATGGATATGTGTAGAAGTACAGAGCCAGTGATTATGAAAAGCTTAGGAGACAACTAGGAACTATACCATGGAAAAATAACAGATGCTGCTTGGGCACTAATCAAGAGATATTTAACAGCAGTAATGTCTGAATGTATTCCAAAGGGGAAAAAGTTTAATAAGGCAGGAGTAAAATGGATGAACAAAGGGATTAAGCAGGAAATCTGTAAGAAGACAGTACTGTAGAGGCAATACAAGGTAGATACTGGTAATGGTCACTTGCATGAAAAGTACAAGAGCATGATAGGAAGGTGATGCAGTTGGTGAAGACAGTAAGAATGCAGTATAAACAGAAATTAGCCAATCAAAAAAAAAAAAAAAAAAAAAAAAAAAAAAAAAAAAATAGTGACTTCTGTCATTATGTGGCAAGTAGAAGAAAGAGTGACTATGGGAGGATGATATTAGTGACTAACAATGGTGTATTGTTAACTGCTGCAGAGGATAGAGCCGAGATATTAAAATGAGCATTTTATCAGAGTATTTAATCCTGATGAATGTGATATCATAAGAAGTTTGAGTATAGAAGGCATGGTGGAGGAAATGATAGTAGGTAAACAAGACGCATATAAAAAATTAAGTAAACATCTTGAAGGAATGCTCCAGAGAGCTAATAATACCTTCTGCACACCTGTTTAACATGCAATAGGGCAAATCCCAAAGGAGTGAAAAGAGGGTAAAATTGTTAAAAGGGGATAATAAGAGTGAGGCTACAAATTGTAGCCCAATCCAAATGTCTGGGGTTGTGTTTAAGGTGTTAGAAAGGTTGGTGAGGACTAAGATTCAGAATTGGGTTGATAATAGCATTATTATCTATGATAACATGCATCTGTTAAAGGGAGGTCATGATTTAGTAGTCTGCTTAAATATTACAAGGTGATAAATTCACTGGATATAGGAAATATACATTGGTACACTTGGAATTTTGAAGGACCTCTGATAAATTGCCACATGACAAGCTGATAACTAAACTAAAACAGATGTATCTGGATAAGAAACTAGCAAGTTGGATAGCTGATTGGCTGTCAGATAGGTATTAGTGGATTGTGTCAAGTAGGGAAGGGAGAGTGGTATCCCAAAGGGGAAGCTTGCTAGCAGAGATCTGTTTTAAAGCCATTACTGTTTTAACTTGTATGTTAACAATACTTCACATGATGCAACGTTGGGAAAAACTATTAGGAGTGCAGATATGGTGGCCTACCATTCACATAGTCTATCTCAATAGACTCTGCAAAGGGACAGGTGAGTGGAGCTATTAGTTTACTGTTGCAAAGTAAAAATCATATATTTTAAGATGCTTAGTGCAATATTTTACTGAGCATTACTCTATTGCAATATTTCAAATAACAATTTGAAATATTGCAATCTGTTGTTACCATCATTCTCAAAGAATCATGGTAACAACAGATGGAAGTAATATTTTTTTTAATCATTATGCAACCTGCAACCAACATGACTCATCCCAGGGCTAGTAATCTGAGTTTATAGTTAAGTAAGGATTAGATAATTGAATGATTATTGTATTTAAAAGATCTCTCTCTCTCTCTCTCTCTCTCTCACACACACACACACACACACACACACACACACACACACACACACACACACCTTGTTGATATTGTGAAATTTTACAAGAAACATTTGATTTTTTCTGTGAAACTTTAGTTAAAACTTAATCTGGTTAAACAAAAGATGTATACATCCTATTATGCTTAAATAGTAAACAACAAACATATACTGTCACTTTTTCAAAAATAGATGAAGACATGCTAAAAAAAAGTAGGGTTTATTATTTTTTAATCTCATGTAGTAGTCTAAACTGCATCAATTCATTAGACCCTCCCTGTACTACTTCAGTGTGGTGTAACAGTTCTATTACTAGAGATCACTGAATTATAGGAGTGAAAATGGCATGCAGCAGTTTGGTTAGGTTTCAGACTGCAGAAAAACTGAAAGCAAGAAAAAGCCTATAAATAAGATCAAAGATTTGTAACGCATTAAGAAGTTTGAGATCATTTTTTCTGCTGGCAAAGTCTTGCTTTCTGAAATAAGAATGATGCAGTGCAATTACAATTCATGCCAACAGCATGCTGGAACACTTCAATAATTGAAGGGATAGATCTGAAAAATTCATAGTTGACATGGGACTGCTTTTCCTCTTACAAAATAATTCACAGCCTCATACAAGCACAAAAATGACCAGAGATTCACTGACTTGCTCAGTTCCAGTTTCATCTAGCCTTCATTTTTTCCAATATGTCATATGATAAAGTCAAGACAGCAGTGATGTGGTGATAGAACTAAATAAAATATTAAATTACATCTTGAAAGACTAATGATACTCACAACAAAAGATTTGGACAAATGTACAGTACATAGTGGTGATTATTTTAAAAAATATAACCAAGCAAAATAGAAGGAAATTATCCAATTTGGTTTTAATGAAATATCAAATATTTTTTTTAAAAAAATTAAAGCATTGCTTTTCAGTACATTTATGTAAAAATTTATAAATATTTAATAAGAGAATAATAATTACATGTAGCTGTTTGCAGCACACAATAAAATAAAACACTCACGATTGAATTTTTTAATATATTCTTAAGAATTTCTGGAGCTGAAGAATAAAAGTTTGCTTTAATATTTTCTGCAAAAAAAAAATAAAAAAAATTAGTGGAATCCGAGGTCAGAAAAAGGATGCTTAAGAGTCAAATCTGTATAATTGTGAGGAGACCTCCACATAGCCTTTTAAGAAATGTGGAGAACAAACTGGAGCTTTTGACCTAATGTCTGATCCCCACCTTCTCGTGGTGGGCCCTATTAGGTATCTACATGGATACCGAATGAATGAGGATGAGCTGGCAATTTGGGATTCAGCCAAACAAATTATATTCTTATTGGCTTAAACCACAATATAAAATGATGGTACAAACACCACAGAATTACATTCTGTCTGGGGTGTCACCCATTTAAACAAGGCGCCCCCATTGTTTTTGTCAGTGAACCAGGGGGGGGGGGAATAGTGAAAAGTCAGCTACTGAACAAATCCTAAAACATGTCCCAACTCAACATCAGAGTTGAAGATTGGTACTATACATTAAGAAGCATCAATGGAAAGGAAATGGAACTAGCAGAAGAATTGGATAAGTACCACATGACACAATAGGTGAGACTGAAACAAAGAAGACAAAAACAGGCGAGATCTTTCTAAGCGAAAAGTGCAAAATGTTATATTCAGTCAATGACAAATCAGAGAAAAACAGAGTAGCTATAGTATTCAACACTCAATATGAGGATAATCTTCTTGAATGGCAGGCAATATCAAGTAGAGTGATGTGAGCTAATATCGGAATAGGGAACTGGACAATTAGACTTATTTCTGCTTAGGGTCCCCACAGAAAATTCTACCAAAAAAAAAAAAATAGAGGACTTTTTTGAGGCTTTAGAAAAAGCAACTAACACAATGAAAAATGAAAAGTTGGTCCTTGTTGGAGATCTAAACAGCAGAGTAGGAAATTATTACCAGACATGCAGAAATATTTTGGGAAAATTTGGAGAAAAGCCCAAAGCTAATAATAATGGTAAATGCCTGCTGGATTTCTGTTCAGAACATGGATTACTTATTACTAACACCATGTTCCAACATAAAAATGCGCACAAATTCAAATGGAGAGAAGAGACAAGGAATAAGAAGTCATATTGACTATGTTATTATTGATAGCGATGTTTTCTCCCTGGTGCAGGACACTAGAGTGTACAGAAGATTTGAAATTGAAAGAGATCACCATTTAGTGGATAAAATTGAATTTCATATTGAAAAGAAGAACATGTAAGAAAGTTTTGAAGCAAATAAAAGATGAGCAGCTATCAGATCTGAACTGTAGACTAAAATACACAAACATTATTCAAGAAAAAATGAGAGTTTGAGAACAGGAACCAAACCTTGGGGGTTCAGTGACAAGCCCTGAAGAAAACATCGACTGACCAGAGAGGCGTGTGGTGAGGTTGTCTGCAAGGATAGAAAAATCAGAACTCCATGGTGGACACAGAAAGTTAAAAGAGGCAGTGAAGGAAAAGAAGAAAGCATATCAAAGGTTACTGGCAAATAAATCATATTTGTGCTCTTAGAAAATACAGAGACAAATGTAAGAAAGCTAAACATTGAGTAAAATTATCTAAACAAAAGTCACAGGAAGAACTTTGGTAAGAATATAGAAAATAAATATCAGGAAAGTGGCAAAATATTCTGGAGGCTATTGAAAAATCTTAGAAATGGAGGAAAAGTACTGTAAAAGGAATCAGAGATGACAAAGGTGACATGAAAACTGAAGACAATGATATACTAGATGTCTGGAGTAATTACTTTAAAAGACTGCTAAATGAAAAATATCACCTTGATGGTAGAAATCTTCTAATAAGAATGAAGTCAGAAATACATATCTATACTTTAAGTAGAAAAAGTAATCAAAAACCTGAAATGTGGAAAGGAAGCTATGTGGAGTAGATGAAATTTGGCCAGAAATGCTAAAATATGGAAGTAAAAAAGTTTTACAGTGGCTGCATTGCATAATTCAGAATGAATGATCAGAAGGTCGAATTTCAGAGGATTGAGCATGGTGCCATCTATAAAAAGGGAAATAAAACCAAATGTGAGAATTATATTAGGTATTTCCCTACTGAATGTTCCTGGTAAGATATGTGCAAGTATACTTGAGAAATGGCTAAGAAAAATTGTGAAAGTGAAGCTTAGTGAGGAACAAGCTGGATTAAGGCTAAATAGAGGTTGTCAGGATCAGATTTTCATTTTAAGATAAATAGTTGAGAAATCTTGGGAATATAACAAGGATCTGTATTTAACATTTGTTGATCTGGAAAAGGCGCAGAGAGGAATGTTCTTCAAAACACTAGGTTATATGGTGCAAATGGAATATTATATCGAGCAATGCCTAGACTCCATTTAAGCTGTAAGTAATCATCATCAAATTCCTGCCATGTACCCTCAAGGGGTGTACAGGATATGATAGTACTACATGAGAAAATTATATCATTACTAACTTCCTATCTACAATTTTCCTCCAAATCAGTCTGTTACTTGTCAAGACTCCAACATTATCAGATCTTATATTTCTATCATCTAAGGCACTTTGTACCGTATCAATCCACCTATATCTTGGTCTTCCTCTGGGTCGTTTTGCTGCCAACCTGGCAGAGAACACTTGTTTTGCTAATCTTTCCTCGCCCATTCTGTTTATGTGACCATACCACTTGAGATTAGCTCTGCTAACGCATTCCTGGATGCTGACAATGTCAAGTTCTTTCCTAATATCCTCGTTTTTAATATGATATTGCTATTGATGCCATCTGTTCACGCCTATAATCTTTCTCAGGACTCTCATATCTGCGGTCTCTAGTCTTTGGTCAAGTGTTTTACTTCTGACCCAGCTCTCAGATCCATAAGTTAAAACTGGTTTGAACACTGTCTTGTATACAGCTAATTTAGTGTTCCGACTAATTTCTCTCTTATTCCATATGAATTTATTCAATTGACTTCCCACCATACCAGCTTTGCTTATTCTGTTGTCTATTTCTATATTTAATTTACCATCTTCAGTAAAAATCTTGCCTAAGTAGCCGAAATGTTTTACTTGTTCCACAGGTTCTCCCTTCACAACACAGTTGACATTTTCAATGATTCTACCTATTTTCATTGTCTTTGTCTTTTTATTGCTGACCTTCATACCATATCTATTACAGCAGCTATTCAATTTAGTCAGAGAATCTTGCAGACTTGTAGCAGATTTATTTAGAAGTATAATATCGTCCGCATAAAGCAAAGAGCTGACATTAACATCTCCAATTTTGATAACATGTTTAATACCACTTTCGTTCATAATGTGATCCATATAGATAATGAATAACAGAGGATAATGTACATCCTTGTCTCACACCACATTTAACATAAAACCAGCTTCCTGTACTTCCTTCAATTCTAACAGCTGACTTACAACTCAAATAAAGACTAAGTATTGCTCGATATAATGCCCCATTGACACCATATAACTGCAGCATATTGAATAGCTTCTCTCTTGGCACCTTGTCATATGCCTTTTCCAAATCGACAAAACTTAAATACAGATCTTTGTTATATTCCCATGCTTTCTCGACTATTTGTTGTAAAGTGAAGATCTGATCCTGAAGCCTCTGTTTGGCCTGAATCCAGCTTGTTCTTCACCAAGCTTTTCTTCCACAATTCTTCTCAACCGTTTCTCAAGTATACTGGAATAGATCTTGCCAGGAACACTCAGTAGGGAAATACCTCTGTAATTCTCACATTCAGTTTTATTTCCCTTTTTATATATGGGTACTATGAGAGCTCTACTCCAATCATCGGGAATTCGTCCCTCTGTCCAGGCTTTCTGAACTATGCAGTTCACCACTGTAAGACTCTTATACCACCATACTTCAGCATTTCTGGTCGAATATCATCTACTCCTGCTGCCTTTCCACATTTCAAGCCTTTGATGGCTTTTTCTACTTCAAGTATGGATATGTATTCCTGCCTATATGCCTGGTCAGTGTTTTTTACCACTGTGCTGTTATCACTGCTTGTTCTTGTTTCATTTAGCAGTTTTTCAAATTAATTACTCCATACTTCAAGGATATCTTTTTCTCCCGTTTTCATGTCACCTTTATCATCTCTAATTCCTTTTACAGCACTCTTTCCTCCATTCTTAAGCTTCTTCAACAACCTCCAGAATATTTTGCCACCTTCTTGATATTTATTTTCTATATTCTTGCTAAAGTCCTCCCATGACTTTTGTTTAGCTAGTTTTACACAGTGTTTAGCATTCTTGCATTTGTCTCTATATTCTCTAAGAGCACAAGGTGACTTATTTGACAGGAACTTTTGATATGCTTTCTTCTTGTCCTTGCCTCTTTAACTTCTTGTGTCCAACATGGAGTTCTGATTTTTTTATCCTTGCAGACAACCTCACCACATGCCTCTCTGGCAGAATCAATCAATGTTTTCTTCAGAGTTTGCCACTGAATCTCCAAGGTTTGGTTACTGTTCTCAAACTCTTTCATTTTTTCTACAATAATCTTTGTGTATTTTAGTCTACAGTTCACATCTGAAAGCTGTAAGTCAGCAGTTAGAATTGTAGGAGGTATAGAAGATGATTTGAAGTAAAATCAGGTGTGCAATAATGGTGCACATTATCTCCACTGTTATTCATTAGCTATATGGATCACATTATGAAGGAAAATGGTATTAAATCTGATATCAAAGTTGGTGATGTTAATCTTAGCTCTTTACTTTTTTTTTGCAGATGTTATACTTCTGAATAAATCAGTACAAATCTGCAAGATTCCCTGATTAAATTGAATAACTGCTGTAATAAGTTTGGTATGAAAATCAGCAATAAAAAGACACCGACAATAAAAACAGGCAGAAAATATCAACTGTATCCTGAATGGTCAACCTATAGAACAAATAAAGCATTTAAGCTATTTAAGCAGCACAGTTTAATATGGAAATAGATGACAGAATTAGTAAAGCTGGTATAGTGGGAAGTCAGCAAAATTAATTTATATGGAATAAGAAAGAAATTAGTTAAAATACTAAATGAACTGTATACAAGACAGTGTTCAAACCAATTTTAACTTATGGATCTGAGAGCTTGGTTAAAAATAAAACACTTCAAAAACTAGAGACCTCTGATATGAGATTCTGAGAAATATTACTGGAGTGAATAGATGGCAGAACAATAGCAGTACTGCATTAAAAATGAGAATATTAGAAAAGAACATGCCATTGTTAGCATTAAGGAAATGTGTTAGTAGAGCTAATCTCAGGTGGTGTGGTCACTTAAACAAAATGAGAGATGAATATTAGCAAAACAAGTGTTCTTTGCCAGGCTGGTAGGGAAAAGATCCCGAAGAAGATCAAGATACAAATGGAGTGATATGATACAGTAAAAAGCACCTTAAAAGAGAGAAATATAAGATCTGATAATATTGGAGTCTTGACAGATAAATTAATTTGGAGGAAAATTATTGATCATAAGTTAGCAATGGTGTAACTTTTTCATGTAGTACTATAATAATTATCCTATATACCCCCTGAGGGTACATATCAGGAATTTGATTATGATCATAATGAAGACAGAGCATTATTTTTTATTATCATAATTTTCGATTTCAGCAGAAATTTATTTAAAATTTTGGAATATGTATAGCCAACTGGTATTGCAGTGTGTGTGTGTGTAAATAATGGAACATTTTCATGGCATGTAAAGATAAAATAATCTTTTATTTTAGTGTTCTGAAATAAAATTGGTTCAGGTTGGCATATCAATTTTCCAATTTAAAGGCTGCAGGTTTGAATTCCACAGTGGGCATGGATGTTTGTGATTGTTCTAGATGAAAGAAAAATTTTATTGTCCAGCATAGGCTACTCCCACTAACTGGAAGCCTGAAGTAGCTTCGAAAAGTTCTGTATTTGTTCTCTAGAGTGGGGATTCTGTATTATGTAAAAAATAAATAGAAAAAAAATCCATAACTCATCCACTGTACTAATGTGCTCTAGGTTTACAACCTTACAAATTGGGAGTCACAAAAAAGGTAAACATAATAGTTACCTTTTGCAATAAAATTTAAAAACATACCATATGTAAACCAGCAACAGTATCTGCTCCATATTCTGATATCATGACTGGCTTTTTATACTTCAGATGAGCATTAGTGAATTCGTCAAGAACTTGCTGATAAATAACATCCGTTTCTCCTGGATTGCTATACCAGGCAAAGTATCGATTCATCATTATAATATCCATGAATTTACCCTAAAATATAAAAATACAAATTATATTCAATGAAAATCAGGTTTATGTAAATGTGATAAGCAATCTACCACATGATCCCCTTGAAACCTAAAAATGAGGGATGGGGAAATAATTAAACCATTGTGATAATACATATTAACATTTGAGAGCTGCAACTTGTATAATTAACAAAGTTCATAGATCTATCAAATTCACATTATTATGCTTTCTAAACTTTTGATTAACATTAGTTAATGTACTTCACACAATTAAATAGGGTTTTTGTGAAGGGGATCACAAAGTGTGAAGTGCATTTCATATTAAAAATCAAGCTTATTATATATATAAATGAAAAAGTTTGCAGAATTATACTCAGTGGGGAGAACAGTTTTAACATCATATAAAATGAAGTATGTTGAATTATTAGATTCTGATAAAGGGGATTTAATTTATTTATGGGTTTTATCAATAAATTATAAACTCAAGAGTATATATCAATATATATTTACAATAGTAAAGTAATTAACAATTTACACACATAACAGTCCAGGGATAGCACATAAAAATTTCAAAAATACTGGTCACAAGCCTTTTAACTGCTCCCACACAAAACTTTAAATAACACCAACTGAAAAAGCTGTGACTGCATGCAATGTGAAAACTTTAAATAAAGATTCTTCATCAGTAATAACGACAGTACCAGGTTAGAGAAATGAAATGCTTTGATCTTAGATGTATACATACACAAGGTGCATTTCCAAATGTATTTACTTGCAAGTTACTGCAAAATACTGAAGACTGATGTCCAATGAAATTCCTGATTGTCATAAGTTCATTCAGTGAAGGAAAGGGGAGTTGAATTAGTTTCTAGTACATCATAAATAAATCCATAATGGACCAATGTTTCATATTCAAATTAAAAATTAACTGTATCAAACTAAAAACTAACTGATGAGCAGTGACTGCGATTCATTTCATAGGTAGAAATTTTCAATATCAAATTTCAGATATGAAATAGGAAGTGAATTTTTGTAACAGTTTTCAAAATAACAGAATTTCTGCACACAGGAATAAAGATAGCTAATCAGAAAATTTTCATTCAACTAGATAATCATCTTTTTTTTACTAGAAAAAAATTATTCATCCTAAGATATTCTATAGTTATATTATAAATACTTACATATGACTTACTATACTCTTAGAAAACCATTATAATAAACTCAATATAACAAACTATTGAAAGTCCCAACCAAAACTCATAGGCACAAAAATCATGAATTTCTTTTGCTATGCTAAAAGAAATTCACTAAAGAAATCTGTCTGTTGTAATAAACTATTCCTATGTTGGAAGTCTTTTCACTTGGTTAGACTATAAATTATATATTTAGTTTAATCCTTTATCCAAATGTAAGCAAACAAAGTCTGCACCTGAAGTATCTTCAGGTGCAGACTGAGTTGCCCCAGTCCTGTGAAGATACTTCAGGCACAGACTTTGTTTGCTTACACGTGGATAAAGGATTAAACTAAATATATAATTTATAAACTATTCCTATGTTTGGTTTAGTTCAGATTAGCGTCAAAGCAAATAAGGTATCAAGACTTAGGTATTGGCTGTTATTCATAGCAGTGCTCATGATATAAATAGCACCAGAGTAAAATAAATGATTCATTTACTGAACTTAATATTTCACTGCATGAAATTCCAACCAGCATCCTCAGAGCACAAAATTACAAATTTGGTACATACATAACACTCAGCTGTAGAAACACTTCAATTTGTAACTGAAAAGGAACTGATGTCCTCTGGGGAGACCAGATAAAAATGAAGTTAATTCAGAAAAGTCAGGCTAAAACAGTCTTACAATGACAGTCTGCCAGATCTTTGTCAAATTAAAACAGCTATATATGTTGAGGTTAGAGAAGTACTTCATAGCTGATGCTAATTCTAAAAATAGTCTCAAAAACCTATAGTGATTTCTATGCAGCATAATTGTCTTCTTTCATTTAATCCTGTGTGAGTAATGTCCAGAGTTGCCCATATTTGCAGACAGTTTTTGTTCTTCATGGCAAATGTTAAAATATCTGCCTGACTGTCAAAAGTAAGCTACATTGCAATTAATAGCAGTTAATTAACAACTGTTTCCACCTCTTAGACATACAGGGTGTTCGGGATAAATTTGACATATTTATAATTAATTATATTTTTCCGTAAGTTACATGTATTAACACACACTTCTCTTCATTTAAAAGTTTGGACCCTTCTTCATTCATATACAAGATGTCAGAAAGGATGGATAGCTGGAACCCACCTGAATCATGGAAGAGAATAACTTGTATCATGATGATTCGTGCCCGCCATCAAAATAAGGATATTACGACTGCTGCCCAATGCTCCCTGAATACAGTAAAAACAATCAGGCATGAACTAGAGACTTGCAATGGTGACTACGAGGATGTAGCAAGAAGAAAGATCCCTAGCAGACGATCTGATTGCGTTCGTACAGCAGAATTCCTCGCAAATCTGCAGGAACAGGTGTTGAAGAACCCTGGCATTGGAATTCGGGCTTTGTTCGTGGAGTTGCTAACTGTAGTCAAGTCCTGGATAACAAGGGTAGCCAATGGTAGGCCGTATGTATGGCAGCAGGATTCGGCCCCTTGCCACACCTCTGGGAAAAGTCAAAAATGGTTGTCTGAAAATTTCTACGACTTCACCAGTCCAAATGTTTGGCCTCCAAACTCCCCAGACCTTAACCCCATGGATTATTTTGTATGGGGCGCAGTTGAAAAAGACACCAATCGCACTTCCAGTAATACAAAAGCCCAGTTAATGGATAAAATTAAAACAGTTTTTGCGGCCCTTCCCAGGGAGACTGTAGCATCAGCTTGTTCGAGGTTCCGAAGCAGAATTGAAGCTGTGATCGATGCTAATGGTGGTTATTTTGAGTAAATCTTGTTGATAGTATTGTAATTAACTCTGCCTGTAATGTTTTTTTGTTAATTCATTAAATTTAATAGATACAAAGAAGATTTTCTTTTTCCTTACGAAACTGTCAAATTTATCCCGAACACCCTGTACTAGTTATTAAATGGCTATGGAATGATCATTATCCTTTTCTGTTATTAGAATCCATCCCCCCCCCCCCCAACAAACTGGAATGCACTTACATAAGCAATCACATTAATGTCCATTAAAACAGCATGGCATTCTCAAAAACTTACAGACAGAGCTAAGGCTATCTGTTCAAATGACATAATCCTTACTGAAGTTACCTTTGCAACACTTTTTTTTAGCAAATGGCTACAATCCTTATAAAACAGATAAAATACTGTATCTCCCCACACATCTTTTGTGACATACAAGATCTTGGTAAACTACTCGCACCCCTTTATTATTATGGCAGCTCCAAGAAGTCCTTAGATTCAAAGAGGCCTTAAACATTACGTCAAGAATTATCCAACATTTGAGCGTATCTATCATACTTTGCTTTGAACTCTCACAGTCATGGTACCCACAACAGACTCAGGCAACCTATTCAATTCATTCACCACTCCCCAAGCAAAAAAAACCTAGTTCTAACACGCTTGCTAACTACATTCTTACTCAATTTCCATGGATGGCCCCTGGTTCTCCCACAAAAATGGCTGTCCTGAAAAATTCCCGCTGAATTAATCTTGTAAAAACCCTCAGTAATTTTGTATGTCTCAATCATATCACCCCCCCCTTTCTACCTATCATCCAGTTTCTGTAACTCACAAATCTTTAACCTGTCCTCATAAGGTTCATTCCATAGATCTGCTATCATCTTGGTCACTTGCCTCTGGATCTTTTTGACCTCCTCCTCTTCATCACGAAGAAACCCTGGTGCCCAGATCTGCATGCAATAGTCAAAATGGGGTCTTCTCAAGGCTCAATAAAGAGGACCAATAACTTGTTCGTCTCTGCTCAAAGTATTCTTCAGTAACCAAGTGATCTGATGAGCTGATTTAGCCATTTTTGCTATGTGCCTACCTAAACTTTAACTCCCTATTCAATAACATTATCAAGTCTATGGCTTTGTCAATTTCCCTGGGTACAGTTCCACCAATGTGGTATACAGATGGTAATCTTTTTATATCAAAATGCATAACCTTACACTTTGCCACATCAAACTGACATCCATTCTGCTTTGCTCTTTCTGCCAATCTATCCAAATCATCCTGCAAAATTTTGACATTATCTGTATCAATTGGATAGAGCAATCTGTATATTGCTCTATCCAATTTTGCATCATCAACAAATTACTGAACAGTTCCTCTCAGATTCTTTCCTATATCGTTAATGAACAAATTAAACAGTAGCAGTCTAAGAATAGAACCCTGTGGCATGCCACTAGTCACAAGCCTTCTTCTGGACTCTACTCCTGAATACACAACTCTCTGAAATCTCTCAATCAACCACTCTCATATCCATCTCACCAACCCTATATCCATGTGCTGCAGTTTACTGATTAGAATTCCATGTGGCATCCTGTCAAAGGCCTTTGCAAAGTCCAGCAGTATCACTGTAAACCCATTACCTTTATCCAACTCGGCTGTCACTATATTATAAAACATGAACAAGTTACTGAGGCATGACCTACCTTTCACAAAACCATGCTGTCTCCATATAGTATCCCATTTCCATCTATCCATTCCTGTATTTTGCTCTTGACTATTTTCTTCAAGACGCTGACAATGATTCCTGATATGCTGATTGGTCAGCAATTTACTACAACACTCTTGGAGCATCCTTTATGCAATGGAACTATTTTCCTCTCTTTCCACCCCCTCGAGACTAACCCAGAGCTAAGACTTAGATTAAACAATATGGTCAAGGGCATTGACAATTCTCTCGCTGTTTCATGTAAAACTCGAGCTGGTATACCATCCAATCCCACAGCTGTATTCACATTAAGGTTCTGTAATATGCTATGCACCTCCATTTCATTTACTGTTCCCATATAAGCCGTTGGGTCACTATTCCTGCAATATCACCTGGATGATATACTCTTGCAAAGTGTCCACTTAGTAATTCTACTATTTCAACTGATTCAGTTACCTCTCTACCATCAGCATTCCATAAAATCATTCTGCAATATACATTTTATTGCATCATATACATCTCACTTTTCTTTTACTTGCAGTATATTGAAAGAACTGATTAGGATTCTCTTTAGCCTGCATTGCTAACTTCCTTTCATAATCTGCTTTTGCCTTTCCTACCAGACTAGTTACCCTTCTGGCCTTGCCTTGTACTGTCATTGTGCCTACAGGCCACCTATCTCCTTCAATTCCCTCCACAATTCTTTCTTTTTTTTTTTTTTGCTCCAGCTTGATGATATTCATTCATTTAACTCCCACTTGATTTACTCTCCTGACTCTAGGTATGCAAGTCTACCATTATCTCCCTCAAACACTCCTTTACCACTTCCTATGCACTATCAACATCTAGCCCTTGCAGTTTTACATACCATGGCACCGATCCAAGCAATCTCCTAAGCTTGTCATATTATCAGCCCTGTAATTCCACACATTTGGCCACCTCCCATGTCAAGACCATATGATCACTCTCACCAATTGGTGCAAACGTCATATTTGTTATAGACAAATTCTCAGATGCAATTACTAGGTTGAGCACTCTCAAACCCCTAGTATATTCCATTACATGCTGTCTCAGGTAATTATCCCTTACTAACTTCATAGAATCCATTTCCTTCCATGTGTCCTCTCCTCCTTCCAATCTATGTTCCCATAGTTGAAATCCCCCCATAATAATTACCTGTTCTCCACTTATTGAGCTATTTGTCGATGCATACTAACTCCATCTTTTCCATCCCCTGGTCTATAGCAGCATTTAACTGTATATTTTGTTTTGCTGGCCTCGATCTCACACCAGATACTCTAAATGTGCTACTTTCACTGGCCTACAGTTGAACTTTCCTCTTGTTGCAGTTCATCAGTTATCATCAATAACACTCCTCTCCCCCAGTCTTTTCTCTCTATTCTCCCTGAACACACTATACCCTTCACATTCTATCCCACTAACTATATCATCTTCTGTTAGCCATGTCTCACTAATGCCAATAACCTTTGGCCAGGATGAGCCAACCAATGCCAAAAATTCCTCCTGCTTGTTCCAAATGCTCCTGACATTAGTGTACATAAAGTGAGAGCCCCTTAGGCCCACCGCTATCCTGATGCTTTATACTAACTATCCCATTCTGGCTTGTAACCAGTGGTACTAACTTAGGCATATTATACACATTCTTACAGTCATATCCACACACCAGCTTATCCCCCCCCCTCCAAAAAAAAAAAAAAAATTTCCCTGATTCTGCACATCCACTTTCACTTCATTCAACAACACTTTTTCCAGTCTCTGAACAGCAAATGTATTCAAATACAAACCATTCTTCTTGTATAAATCCTTTTGCCCATCATGCTCACTCCACAAACTCCTCCTGCATAACCTACACAGTCATTCACTATTTTAGCCCTCATCCTCAGCTCTACTTTGTCATACCATGGCAACAAGGTTCACGGTATTTCACCTTATGTTCAAGGTACTTCGAGTAAAGATGACTAAAGTTCTCTGCAGATATAATCTCCATACTATGGAATCACAAATCACATGCCTAACTAGTTACCTTCATTCATTCTTCTAAGGATCAGCTTCGTCTTCTTACACATCCTGGAGAATATAAAGTTTCCTGTACTTGCAACTTAGTTTACTTTGGACAGACTGATAGATCTGTTAACATGTCTTGGAAACATAAAAACTATGTCTGTGATTCATCTATATGGCAAGACAGGAATGTCCAGACTCTGCTCTGGACATTCCTTCACACAGGATTAAATGGACGACAGTGAATGTTGTATAGAAGTTTCTATATGTATAAGAGATTATTTATTTTAGAATCAGCATTGGCTATAAAGCACTCCTCCAAATTCAGCAAATATAGCTGCATTAATTTGTCAAAGATCTGAGAGAATCTATTCTAAAACTGCATTTAGCCGCTTATCTGAATTAACTTCATTTTTATGAAATGAAATTCCCAAGGCTTGTGGTATTCATATTTTTTAATGAATTACTGGCAAAAACCATAGAAAAAAATTAAAACACTTTAATAAAATGACTAGTTTCATATAGTCCTATTGTGTTCTTTTTCAGGTTGAGACAAAATATAGATATAAAGAGTTATTTTACAAAGAGATTTCTGAATTACAAACTGTTATTTTTTTAATTCATTCAACATGACAGATGTTGAATGTAGGAACGAGATATTACGTGCAGTTCATTGTTACAAGATATGCTATATCTTAATAAATGAAATAATTCATTTATTAAGATATTAAGTGGAATTCATTAATGTGTAGATCTTTTATGTATAAATATAGGAGTTGATTTAAGATTAGACCTTGGTTTTCATTACACTGGATTGGACATCATATCTTGCTGGCATCCTTAAATTTATGTACAATGGTACCTTGGTTTGCAAGCATAATTCGTTCCAGAAACGTGCTTGTAATCCAAAGTATATCAAAGCGAATTTCCCCATAAGAAATAATGGAAACTCAGATAATTTGTTCCAAAACTCAAAAATATTCATATAAAAATGATTAATACAAAATACACATACCTTTGTATACCTTTTTATATTTTTATTTATATTTTTATTATTTAAATGTAATATACATTAAGTAATCAAATTTATTAATTACATTACAATTACAGTAATTGTATTGGGTAGGACAACTTTCATTGTCACTAACGGAATCACTGCTATCTGTTGACGCTTTTTCTTTTTGTGCGACTTGAACAAGGAACCTATCCAATGACACTTGCTTTTGCCTCCTTTTGAGGATTTCATGGAAATATGACATTGCATTGTCATTAAACAGATTCAGTGCTCGCACTGCCACAGCCTTATTCAGGTGGTGCTTTTCTACAACATTTTGCACTGTTTCCCACATTTTACACACCTCCCTAATTTCATTTGAAGAGAGCGATGTCTCCATCTTTTTCTCCTCCTTCTCAGACGAGATCTCCTCCATAACCTCTTGCTGTTGCACGAGATGCAGATCCATCAGTTCATCAGTGGTAAACTCCTGGCCATGTTCCTCCACCAGCTCTTGAATGTTGTCCTCATTCACCTCCAGTCCCATGGTCTTCCCCAAGGACAAAATTTCATCGACAACTGGCAGCTCCTGTTCATGAGCAAACCCCTCAATGCAATCAGACTACAGTTTTCTCCAAGCAGAATTAAGGGCTCTCTTGGTAACCCCATCCCAGGCTTTATCGATGATCTTGACGCAGTTTATGATGCGGAAATGATTTTTCCAAAACTCTCAGAGGGTAAAGCAAGTTCCTTTGGTGAAATAGTACCTTGGCGTAAAGCTTTTTAAAGTTCAAAATGACCTGCTGATCCATGGGCTGGAGTAATGGAGTAGTGTTGGGAGGAAGGAACTTGACCTTAATGAACTCGAATTCTTCCAGTAAATCATCCTCAAGGCCTGGAGGATGAGCAGGAGCATTATCCATAACCAGCAAGACTTTGAGTGGCAACTTTTTTTTCTAAAAGGTATTTCTTCACTGCAGGACCGAAGACTTCGTTAATCCACTCACCGAACAAGATACGAGTGACCCAAGCCTTGCTGTTGAACCTCCACATAACGTTTAACTAGCTCTTCTGCATCTTGCATTTCTTGAAGGCTCGTGGATTCTCAGAATGACATGAGCAGGGGCTTGACTTTGAAATCACCGCTTGCATTAGCACACAGCAAGAGGGTGAGATGGTCTTTCATGGGCTTGTGACTGAGCATTGCATTCTCTTCTGCTGTAATGTAGGTCCTCTTTGGCATCTTTTTCCAAAAAAAGCCCCATCTAATCACAATTAAAAACTTGCTGCTGCAGGTAACACTCAGAAAACATTAGCTTCTGGAACTCTACAACGAATGCCTCAGCTGCCTTTGCGTCCAAACTCGTAGCCTCTCTGTGCTTCACAACACTATGGATGCCACTTCTCCTCTTAAAGTTATCAAACCATTCCCTGCTCGCCTTGAAGCCTTCTTCATTTTCTGTGGACGTACCTGGCAGTTTACTTATGAAGTCGGCATACAAGGCCTTTGCCTTCTCACAGATCAAGTTCTCAATCACAGTATCACCTGCTAGTTGCTTCTCGTTTATCCACACCAAAAACAACTTTTCTACATCTTCCAGAATACGTGGCCGTTGCTTTGATACTCTCGTGACTCCTTTTGCTACATCTAGCCCCCTTAGTTCTTTCTTCTTTAATACTGTGCAAATCATTGACATAGACTGCTTATAAAATCTTGCGATGGCGGCCACTTGCATACCTTGTTCGTGCTTCCCAATGATTTCCTTCTTAACTTCCACCGTAATCATCTCCTTCTTCTTACTGCCTTCTTTTTCAAACCCTTTTCTTCATAGGGGCCATTGTCGTAGTACAGTTAATAAAGAACTGTCACTACATTGGACACAAAATAAAAAATGCTTTACGCACACGCACGTGGTCACAACGTTAGCACGAATGAGGTATGCCGACTGAGGCCGAGCATGCGAGACGATTACCCACAATCCCGAGTGGCTTGGGATCACGTGACACTCGGCAGACAAAGCATATAGCTAATACTCGTATTGCAAGACCTCACTCGTTTATCAAGTTAAAATTTATTAAAAATTTTTGCTAGTCTTGCAAAACACTCACAGACGAAGTTACTCGCAATCCAAGGTACCACTGTACATAATTATGCAATTCTATGTATGTATGGCATTTTAGCAAGTTGTCAATTGACTTGATGGTTCCCATTAGTGAAAAGCTAGTCCAGATTTATGTTCTTGTTTTTTTCTCCTTATCTATAAGCTCAATAAATCTATGACAAGTTCTTTTTGACAGACTTCTCCAGATCATCTGTCTGTCCAATGCAACAAATGCTAAAATTACAAAAAGATTCTAATAAAGATTCTGTATACTAACGGTCTCTTCACAGGCTGATAAGGTTTTGGCAATCTTAACATTACAGAAACTTTTCATGGAGGTTGAAAGGCAACTTTAAAGTTATGCTGTAAATTTTTTTTTTTTATCTGTACATTTATGATATAAGGTAAGGAAACTGTGCCTTTGTAGTCATCAGGTTGTTGTTTTGGTGCATATGATAGTTTATTCAAGATGTTTTGTGCTCTGAAGGTGCTCATTGGAAGTTCAGCAAAATATTAGTAAGCTCAATAAATGAAATATTTATTTTCCTCTTGTGCTGTTTATACTATGAAGCATTGTTATGAATAAGTCATCAAAGACTGAAAAACTAATTCATTGTCTGTTCTTCAACCAGTGTGCCTGTTGTAGCAGGAAAAAACTGCTTCCATATGAAGCTGGCCAATTCATATTCCTCTAGATCTCTACGGCTATAATGAGAATTATTATTATTAAAAAGGTTAAAGTAGAAGTTTTCCCACAAAGAATTTAATGAAAATATTTGCTTAAGAGTAATAAAATAATGTACATAATACAGTTTAAAAAAATCTTGTACAATATGTCCAAAGAATAAAATTTCATTAATCTGTGCAAAGATCAAAACATATTTAGTAAAAGTAAAATGTCGAAATATTTTCAATATTTTCATTGCTATAGTGAATGCTTACAATTCTTTCAGTTGGTAATGAAATACTCAGAGCTGCAGTTATGGGACGTGTGGAATCCAAACCTTTAGCAAAAGATACCACTTTTCTAATAAAAAATAAATATATTTATGTTTTTAGTCATTAAATTTTTTTACTTTTAATTATATATATAAATTCATGATTATGGAAAAAAAAAATTTAATTTTAAAATATCTTGGGTCACAAAGGCTTTATGCTCAGCATTTATTACAATATGTTTAGTAGACACAAAACAGAATTTAATATGTTTACACCAAGCTAAGGCAAACAACTAGTTTCCATATACAATAGCTTAGGAGCTTGCTTCACCTTTACTATGAACTGAATTGATATACACTACAATAAGTCTAAGGACAACATTTTGAACTTTATTATTAGCTTTGCTAAGACTGCTGTTTATATCTCTTTGACAACTAGGCAGAGATAGTGTGTGATAAAAATCATATACTTAAGACCCTCAACATTTCAAAAGATTTAAGATGGTTCCCAGTGGCAAACAAATCTTAGCCTTAGATATACCTATTCATAATGGATTTATGCATGACACTTACTGCAATACAATACTTGCATCTTTTTAACAATTTCTCCTACTGTAGTAGTCTTCTAGACAAATCCCACCCCTCCTTTATTCAAACTATTTCTCTGCTTCCCAGGAGAGTTTGCTACAGTGAACATCTCTACTGCATAGGCTTTACAGTAGCTGCAATGCATAATACAGAAGGAATGGTCCAAAGGTCAAATTCCAGATGACTGTGATAGAGCTCTCATAGTACTCATTTATAAAAAATAAATAAATAAAACAATGTGTGAATTAGAGAAATTTTCCTACTGAATGTCTCGGATAACATTTATGCAAGCATAACACTTGAAAAGAGGCCAAGAAAAATTATGAAAGGGAAACAAGAAGCTGGGTTCAAGCCAAATAGCTGTCAGGATGAGATTTCCATTTTAAGACACTGTTGAGAAATCGAGGGAATATGGGAATAATAGCTACCGGTTTAACATGGCCAAGTGTAAGGTCACATACCTAGGATCAAGAGATCACAAGCTGTGTATTACATTGATGGAACTAATTTAGTGAACTAAAGGAAACCGATGAGGCCAGGGATTTAGTAGTAATTGTGGATGGGGATTTGAAATTTAGAAGGCATATGCAAATATGGGCAAAACAGCACATCGCCTTATGTGGTTGCTTAACTGAAGAATACGCTGAAAAGCAGAGATAGGGAGGTTATTATTCCTCTTTATAAAGCTTTAATGAAGCTACATCTGGACTATAACACATAGATCTGATCATCTAGAGTCCATGGGGATGAGAAAGTGATGTAGAATTGATGCAGAGAATCAAGATGCAAGTGACCAGGATTGCAGGTCTATGGAATGATCTCCATGAGGATAATAGTAATCCTGGTGTTTAGACTTATACATTGATTCTCCAGCATTGTATATTGTTTAAAGAAATTAACAACATAGATTTGGTAATGAAAAATATATTTAATTGCTCGTTCCTATATTTCGCCAAAGTTGAATATGCTATGTGGATGATGTGTTTGCAATTTGGCCACATGGCAGAAAAACCTTAAACACCATCCCATTTGAACAGCCAACATCCATGGATCCAATTCACAACAGAAATAGAAAGTAACAGAAGCCTTCCCTTCCTAGATACCCTAGTTACAAGACAACCAAATGGATTCCTGACTTTCACAGTCTACAGAAAAGCCACATGCAGAAGTAGATACATCCATCAACAGTCACATCATCCCCCCCCCCTCTCTCCCAACAATTTGGAACTATAAAAACCTTAGTCCACTGGGCAAAATTAATTTTCTCAGATAACATTGCACTTAACATAGAACTCATCCACATAAAAAACACTTTTTTGGCCAATGGCTACACCTCCAACCAAATAAAAAGAATTTTAACACCACGCACTGCCCCCCCCCCTTTCCAACACAGATTACAGCATATCCATCACCATCTCCTGTATCCATGATGTCTCAGAAAAGGTGCCCAAGATACTAAAAAAAACACAATCTTGTGACCACTTTTAAACCACACCAAAAGCCAGCAGCCCTTATCCACTCTGCCAGATCAGCTACAACCTGTGAATTTACCAGGTACCCTACAGTTGCAACCTTTCTTATTATGGAAAAACAGGTAGGACAGCCAATATCCATATATCAGAGCACCAGGATAACATCCAATTCCACCACTACAGCCACTCAGGATTAGCAGACCCTGCCCTGAATACTAGGCACAAGATCAGGTGAAAAAAGCCTCTTTACTCCACCAAAGCAAATTTAAGCTCAAGAAGCTTTTCTTCAAATCTGCTGCAACTCTTATATCTTGTCTTGTCAGATGTCATCTCCTTCCAGGAGGTTGACTACCATGAGTTTCCACCATGTACGGTTTTGTGCTTCTCTTTTGCATTCTTAATAGGACAAAAACGTCCAGTCTATATATTTCTCATCCAATCTGTTCTTTGTCTTCCTCTTCTTTTTCCTTGTATCATTCCTTCTAGGTGGTTTTTGTAGGGATTCATGCCTTAGTATGTGACCAAGGTTTTCCTTTTCTTAATGGTTTTCAACAGATTCCTATCTTCTCCAATCATCTCTAATATTTCTAAATTAGTTTTTTTGGTAGTCCACAGGACTCTAAGAATTCTTCTGAGGACCCACATCTCAAAGGCTTTTAGTTTATTTTCACAATATTTTGATATTGTCCAGGTTTCTGCTCCATATAGCAGTGTTGACCATACGTAGCATTTGGATAGCCTAATTCTTGTTTTTGTGTGAATTTCCCTTAAGGTCAGAAAGTTTTTCATGCTAATGAAGGTTGATCTAGCAACCTTCATTAGCATGAAAGTATCACACTTTCCATTCTCTGTAATTAGTTGACCCAAATATATATAACTCTCTACTTGATCTAAAGTATTTCCTCTGATCTTAATATTTATATCGGCTATTTTCCCTTTTTCTCTTGTTACCAGCATGGCTTTGGTTTTTTTAAAGTTGAAATTAAGCCCATATTTTTCACTTAGCTTCAGCATCTCTTCTATAGGTTTTGAAGATCTTTTTTATGTTCAGCTAGCAGTACTGTATCATCTGCATATCTTAAGTTGTTTATACTCCTGCCTCCTATGCTGACTCCGTTAAGTTCTTCTAATTGCTGGAAGATATTTTCTGTATAGAGGTAAAAAACAATATAGGAGAAAGAACACAGTCTTGTCTGACACCCCTTCTTTACTGGGAATTCCTCCGAGATTTCTCCGGATATTTTTATTGAGGCAGTTTGCTCCCAATATAGATTTATCAGTAATCTGGTATCTTTACCATCTACTCCTAAATTTCTGGTGAGGGTTTAAAGTGTGTTTCAGGTCATGAGCGTGATATCGTTGTTGAAAGTGGGAATGTAGAAGATAGTGATATGCGAGGTATGAATAGTGATATTTGCAAGGTAGTACCAGATAGCTGTGAGTGGTGTTGAAAGTGAGAATGAAGGGAGAAATACAGAACGAATGAATCAAAGATAATAAAAATGATGAGACAGATGCAATGAGTGAGATCGCACGATTACGCGGAGCGATAAATAGGGCAAATTGGCAGCTGGAGCGTTGGCAAAAATGTTTACCGAGAGTACTAACTAATAAACAGCAAAAGTATGATAAGAAAAATAAGAGTATGATAGTGAGTGTAAACAAAATGAAAGAGCGAGTGTTGTACGGAGATTCTTTAGTAAGAGGTGTGGCAGATGAGACTTTGACAAAATCGTACCAACCTGGTGTGAACGTTAAGGATGCAAGTGAGTCAATTAGAAAGCGAAAGCAGAGGGTGAAAGAATTGATAGTAGTAGCAGAAACGAATGATTTGAAATGAGACAAAATGGCTATGAGAGAAGATTTGAAGGAATTACTTGAGGTAGCAAAAGAGAAGACTGACAGAGTTAGGATGGCGAGTCTGTTTCTGCTGTATGACAGTGAAGAGTATAGAAGGAAGGTCAAAATTGCTAATGACTTTATGCATGGATTATGCAGGAGGAGTGGTGTGGAATTTGTGGAGTAAGTTCGATGGGAGAAAGGATTTATGTAAGATGGATGGTTTACATTTGAAAGGATTTGGTATACAGAGAGAGACTTCAAAAGGTGTTGTTGAATGAAGTGGATGTGCAGAATCAGGGAAACTATAGTTATTAAGGAGGGGGGGAGTAGATATGCAGACTTTAGGGAGACAGCTGAGTGTATGAATGTGTGTAATATGCCTGAGCAAGTACGAAGGACAACAAATCGGAATGGAATAGTTAGTATAAGACATCAAAATAGGGATGGGACAAATGGGCTTCAGCAATTCATGTATACTAATGCTAGAAGTATTAGGAACAAGAAGGAAGAATTTTTGGCCTTGGTTGGCACTTCCAGGCCACAGGTCATTGGCATTAGTGAAACATGGCTAACAGAAGATGATATAGCTAGTGGGATTCAATGTGAGGGGTATGGTGTGTTCAGGGGTGACAGGGAGAATAAAATGTGGGAAGGAGTATTGTTAATGATAGCTGATGACAGCCAAGGAGAATAGAAGTGGAACTACAGGATAGAGAAAAGAGCACATGTGAGGCTATTTGGTCTGAGATTGAGACTAGACGAACAAAATATACAGTTGGGTGCTGCTATAGATCAGGTGATGAAATAGATGGTGGAGATAGTATGCATAAGCAAATAGAAGAAATGAGTGGAAGGAGGGTAATTATTATGGGAGATTTCAACTATAATAAACATTGATTGGAAGGAGGAGAGGACACATGGGAGGAAGGAATTAGATTTTATGTGGTTATTAAGGGATAAATATCTGTGACAGCATGTAATGGAAAATACTAGGGGTCAGAGTGCTTGACCTAGTAATTGCATCTGAGAATTTGGCTGTAACGAATATGACCACGTTGCCACCAATTGTTGAGAGTGATCATAGGGTCTTGACTTGGGAGGTGGCTAAAGGTGTGGAATTTACAATTAAGACAGGATACATGGGGAATTATCGGGCTGGTAAGTATGACAAGCTTAGGAGTTTGATTGGTTCGGTGCCATAGCATGTAAAACTACAAGGGCTGGATGTTGATAGTGCATGAGAGGCGGTTAAAAAGTGTTTGCAGGAGGCAATGGCTGACTGTATACCTAGAGTCCGAATAATAAATCAAGTCGGGGTTAAATGGATGAATAACACCATTAAGCTTGAGTTGCAAAAAAAGAAACACCTGTGGAGGGAATTTAAGGAGAAAGGTGACCGGCAGGCACATGAATGGTATAAATCGCAGGTCAAAAGGGTAACGAGTGTGGTAAGAAAAGCAAAAGCAGATTATGAAAGAACATTAGCCATGCAGGCTAAAGAGAATCCCAAACAGTCTTTTCGATATGTTGCAAGTAAAAGAAAAAATGTTTATGGCAGAATGATTTTAAAAAATGCCGATGGTAGGGAGGTGACTGAATCAGTCGATATAGTGAAATTACTGAGCGAGCACTTTGCAAGAGTATATCATCCAAGTGGTGACATTGCAGGAATGAATGAACCAATAGCTTATATGGGAATTGTGGTGAATGAAGTGGAGGTGAATAGTCTATTACAAAACCTCAATGTCAATACATCTGTGGGATTGGATGGTATACCAGCTCGTGTCATACGTGAAGCGGCTAAAGAATTGTCAGTGCCCTTGACCATTTTGTTTAATTTGAGTCTCGGGTCTGGGTTATTCCCGAGGGGGTGGAAAGAGGGGGGAAAATAGTTCCACTGCATAAAGGAGGTTCCAAGACTGCTGTTGTAAATTAGCAACTAATCAGCATATCAGGAAAAGTTGTCAAGATCTTGGAGAAAATAGTCAAGAAAAGAATACAGGATTGGATAGATGAAAATGGGATACTGTATGGAGGGACAGCATGGTTTTGCGAAGGGTAGATCATGCCTCAGTAACTTGCTCACATTTTATAACACAGTGAAGGCTGAAATGGATAAGGGTAATGGGTTTACAGTGCTTCTACTGGACCTTGCTAAGGCCTTTGACAGGATACCACATGGAATTCTAATCAGTAAACTGGAGCAGATGGGGATGGATATAGGGTTGGTGAGATGGATAAGAGGGTGGTGGATGGAGAGATACCAGAGAGTGGTTTATTCAGGAGTTGAGCCCAAAAGATGGCTTGTGACTAGCAGTGTGCCGCAGGGTTCTGTTCTTGGACCATTACTTTTCAGTTTGTTCATTAACAATATAGGAAAGGATCTGAGAGGAAGTGTTCAATTGTTTGCTGATGATGCAAAGTTTTGTAGAGCAATAGTGAGTGCACAGGATGTCAAAATTTTGCAGGATGATTTGGATAGTTTGGAGGACTGGGCAAAGGAGAATGGATGTCAATTTAATGTGGCAAAGTGTAAGGTTATGCATTTTGGGGTGAAAAGATTAGCAGCAATATATCACATTTGTGGAACCGCACTCCAGGAGATTGACGAGGCCAGGAATTTGGGAGTGTTGGTGGATAGGGAGTTGAAGTTTAGGGGGCACATTGCAAAAGTGGCTAAATCAGCTCATCAAATCACTTGGTTGCTGAAAAATACTTTAACAAGCGGAGACAAACAAGTTATCGTCCCTCTGTATCGAGTCTTGATAAGACCCCATCTAGACTACTGTGCCCATATATGGGCACCAGGGTTTCTTCTTGATGTGGAGCAGGTGGAGAGGATCCAGAGACGAGTGACCAAGATGATAGCAGGTCTATGGAATGAAACCTTATGAGAACAGTTTGAAGATTTGTGGTTTGCAGAAATTGGTTGATAGGTGAAAAAGGAGTGATATGATTGAGACATTCAAATTACTGAAGGGTTTCTATAAGATTAATTCAGAAGATATTTTTGAGAATAGGACTGGTGGTGGGAGGACTAAGGGCCATACATGGAAGCGACAAGAGTGTGGTTAGCGAGGGTATTAGAGCTAGGTTTTTTACTTGGAGAGGTGTGAATGAGTGGAATAAGATGCCAGAGTCTGTTGTGGGTGCCATGACTGTGAATGAGTTCAAGGCGAGGTATGATAGATACTGTGTGAATGTCAAATAGTGGTTCTTGACATGATGTTAGGGCCTCCCTCGATGAATCTATCGACTCCTTGGAGTTGCCCGTAATAATAATAAGTAGACTTCTTTCTGCTTCTCCAGATAATGTTGAAGAGTCCTCCTCTAGTTCCTTTATTTTCCTGGAAACCAGATTGTGTTTCATTAATTTCCATTTTGATTTTATGTTTATTTCTTTCTAGGATGATATATATAACATAACTTTTGCTATCTGACTGATCAGATTGATTGTTCTATATTCTTCACATTTGATTGTCTTCGATTTTTTAGGTATTGGTAGGAACATTGAATGCTGAAAATCTTTTGGCAGGTGTCCAGTTTCGTATATTTTGTTACATATGTCAATCAGTGATCTTATAGCCTTATCATCTAAAGCCATTAGATAGTCTTCTGTCATAATTCCATCCATTCCTGGATGCTTTTCCCGGTTTCAGTTTCCTAATGGCATTTGTTATTTCTCAAGTAAGAATAGTAGGCCCCTCCAAATCGTACAAAATTGAATACTCTTTGAATACTCTACCCATCTCTCCTTTATTTTGTCTTTCTCCATTAGGATGTTTCCACTGGTATCTTCAATGCAATGAGAGCCTACCCATTTTGTAAGATTTGTTAGTTAGCTCCCTAACTTTTTCATGAAGTTCTCTGGTTTTGTGCTTTTTGTACAGAAGTTCAATTTCCTCATTTGTTGTTGAGCCGTAGTTCTTTTGCAATCCTACATTCTTTCCTGATCTCCTTGTTTAAGTTCTTGTATTTAGGATGATTTTTATGCTTGTTTCTTTCCTCCATCATTTTCAGTATCTTGTCATTCATCCAGGGTTTACTCATTTTCTTCTCAAATTTGGGAATTGTTTAATTTACTGCCTTTTTTATGCCCTCTTTAAATTTCTGCCATCTATCCTCAATCTCATCTTTAGGGTAAGGATACTTGGTGGGATCAGGAACATTAACAGCAGTGGATTGTGCCAGTTCCTTCAAATATTTATCTTGTATTTCTTGATTTTTAAGGGAGCCAAGATCATATTTTTCTATGTTTAGAAGTTTCATTGTTTTCTTTAATTTTATTGCTGCTTTAATGACCACAGGGTTGTGGTCTGATCCAATATCAGCCCCTTGGTATGTTTTGGTTTGTAAAATGTTATTCCAGAATATTTTTTTAATTATTATATAGTCAATCTGGTTCCTACAGCTGTCTCCGGGACTTTTCCATGTGTAAAGTCTTCTAGGAGAGTGGCTAAATAAAGTATTTGCTATTACCAGATTTTCTTCACAGAACTGCATTAATCTTTCTCCTCTTGGATTTCTATGTCTCAGGCTCTGGTTTCCCATGCAGGAAGAGATCTTTTCTGAGCCTACTGTAGCATTTAGATCTCCCATAACGATAGTTACGTCATCTGATTTAGTGTTGTTTAGTGCATTTTGAATGTTTTCATAGAAACATTCTATATCTTCATCTGGGTAATCAGAAGTAGGTGCATATATTTGGACAATAAAAATATTAAAAGGTTGAGCTGCAATTTTTAATGCAATTATCCTGTCACTCATCTGCAGACAGCCCAATGGATAAGCATACCCAACCAAATCAATAGGTGGTGAAATTGTAGGACTAGGTCTTCCTTTATCTCTCCTATTTTCATCTTTGTTACTGAAGTGTGCCTGCATGCACGTGTTAATACCAGTGTATTAATCCCTGAAGATGCTGATTTAACTTTATCAAAATATAGGAATGAGTAATTAAATATATTTTTAATTATCAAATCTATTGTTAATTTCCTTAAACAATATACAATACTCTGTGAGAATAGATGGAAGGTCTACAAGCTTCAAAGATTAGTTGACAGGCAAAAAATAAGGAGCATCATAGAAATGTGTTATTAAAGGCATTTTATAGAACTAATGTTGAAGACTGGGTTGCTTAAGGGTCAAAGCTGTATAACTGAGAAGAGACCACCACATAGCTTTTAAAGGAATGCAGAGAACCGACCACGGCTTCTGTAGAAATTTTACAGAAAATAGTGGGAGATCGGGGGAGAACGAGAGGCCATCCCTGCAAACTGTATAAAGAGGGTGTGAGTAGGGGAGTGAGAGGCAGGTTTTATTCATGCAGAGTTGTGAATGATTGGAATACCTTGCCTGAGAGTGTGGTGTCTGCAAAGAGTTTGAATATGTTCAAGGCACAGTATGATGAGCTGTGTGTGTGATAAAAGGACCTCCCAGATGAGTCTCGACTCCATAAGGTCTTGGGGTAATAATAATAATAATAATAATAATAATAATAATAATACAAGCACCTCCATGGAGTCCAATCTATAATACCTCTCCTTGAATCCATTAACAGACAGTGCGCTCACAACCGACTCTGGCAACCCATTCCACTCATTCACAATTCTCCAAGCAAAAATTGTATTCCTCACACACCCTAACCTAGGAAGTTTACATCCTAGTATGCTGACAGGTGTCCATAGAGGACACCTCACCTAATTTCATCTGTCACAGATGAAATTCTTTCAATATTTCATCCATAACAGATGACATACTGAAAGAATTAAATACTGTTTTTGTTCTTTCACAGTGCTGTTTTACTCCATTAAGCCTCCAGCATGAGTTGATCAAAGAGCAGACACAGCAGATACAAGAGTTTGAAAAAAATCAAGGGAGTGAATAGTTGGCATTAATAGCAGCATCATACTAAAAGTGAAAATATTAGGCAGGAGAAGAGATTATCTAAGGTGGTATTGTTAGGTATTGCTAAGGTAGTATTACCTTGATTACCCTGATGGACCTGTGGTTTCAGTCAGGATTTCTCCATGACTGCAGGTCGTAAAGAGTCCAGCTATTCCTGTCTTGGGCTTTTCTTCTCCATTTTCTATGAACTTTCTTAATCATTGGGTTTTCCAGGTTTCTTTTTGGTATCTCTCGGATACCAGTTTGTAACTCTGACTGTCCATCTGTTGTCTCTCATTCTGGCGAGATGTCCTGCCCATCTTCTTTTGCTGTTGTAGATTGTTTTTATTATATCTGTGAGTCCAGACTTCTTCCTGATTTCTGTGTGTCTTACGTGGTCTATTTTGTTTATATTGCATATTCTTCTTTCTATTGCACGTTGAGTTGTTATTAAGCTTTGTTCTTCTTTTAAAGTTGTATTCCATGTTTCACTGCCATACGTTAATGCTGGTAAGATGTGACTATTGAAAAGATGGGTTCTTATGTCTATATCTATGTTTTGGTTGGTAATTGTTGATTTTATTTTGTTTAAGGCTATCCAAGCAGCTCTTTTTCTCCTTGCTATTTCATTTGATATATCATTATTCATTTTTATGGACTGGCCGAGGTAGATGTATTCTTCAACTTTTTCGATGGTGTAAGATTCTAGAGTGATTGTATGATCTTTACAGTATTTGTTTTTCATCCATCTTGTTTTGTCAGGGTGTATTTCAAATCCAATATTTTGGCAGTTTTGGCTTATGTTATTCAGCATTGATTCTAGATGTTTGGGTAAGTGAGATATTAATACCACATCATTGGCGAATAATAGGATATTTAATATTTCACCATCAATGTTTATTCCATCTTTCATGTCAATTTTTCGAATGATGCTGTCCAGAGTAGATGTGAAGAGATTAGGTGATAAGACATCACCCTGACATACTCCTCTACTTAAGTTAATTTTAATCGGGTGATTGAAAAGGGTGATATTTGTTATGCTTTCTTTGTAGATATCTTTTATGAGTTGGATGTATGCTTTTTCTACGCCTTGTTCTATTAAAGCTTGGAATACTGCGTTATGCTCAACAGTGTCAAATGCCTTTTTAAAATCTATAAATAGAAGACAAAGTGGGATCTGGTATTCTCTGCATCTTTCTGTTAGCTGAGTAATAGTTTGAATGTGATCTATTGTTGAAAAGCCTTTTTTGAAACCAGCCTGTTCTTTGCAGCTATTTTCATTGATGGAGGTTTGTATTCAGTTTAAGATGATTCTGGCAAATATTTTATGTGTGTGTGCTAATAGACAGATAGGTCTGTAGTTACTGATGTCTTCTTTATTACCTTTTTTTATGCAGAATTATGGTCTTTGATGTTTTCCATTCAGTAGATACTTTCCTTAATTGTATATAACGGGTAAACCTTTCTGCTAGAGCTTTGAGGAGTATTTGTCCACTCATTTTTAATTCATCAGATTTTATACCGTCAATTCCTGGTGATTGGTCATTTTTCATATGGTGGATAGCCATTTTTATTTCTTCAGGTAGGACAGATGGTATTTTCAGATTTTCCCAATTTTCGTCTGGTACTGGAGCTGTGATTACTTGTTTAGATGCGTAAAGGTTCTCATAAAACGATTTTACTATTTTTTCCATTTCGCCTCTGTTTGCGTGTCTGTTTCCTTGATTGTCTATGAAGGCTGACGGTAGTGGTTGCTTTAGATTTATTTCTTTTTCTACTTTTTTTAGGCTACTGCGGAGCCTAGCTGCTTCTGCAATTTTGTTGTTCTATATATGTTATAGTCGTCTTTGATATTCTGCCTCAGTTGTTTACAAATAATTTTATATTCTAGACGATCTTTTCCTGTATCTTTCGGTATTCTTCTTTTCTTCAATAGTTCTATTGTTCTTGCTGATAGGCGTTTCCTGGTCTTAGGAGGAAGTTCATACGAGGTTCTTTTCTTTGCAGTTCATTAATTTATTGTTAAAGTTTGTTAAATCTTTGTCGATGTCATTTTTTAATTTCCAGTCGGTTTCTTCCACCTTTTTTCTAAATTCTTCTGGGTTTATCTGTTTTGAGCATTTTTTATGGTTGGACTGTGCTCGTATGTGTTCTTCATTTTTTTAATGTATTTTGAGAGTGGCTCTTATTGGACGGTGGTCTGAATGAATGTCGCAGTAAGTTTTCCCAATGACTTCGACATTTTTTTATTATTCTTTTGCAATCTGTTAGGATGAAATCAATTTAATTTGTCTCTCCATTTGGAGATTGCCAAGTCCATCTTTTTCCAGTTCTCTTTTTAAAGAAACTATTTATAATGTACAGCCTTTCTGCTTCTACAAATTCTGCCAGGAGTTCACCTCGTTCATTTCTTTCCCCTTTCCCCCATGGTCCAATGTATTTTTCTTCAATAAATCCTGCACCAATCTTTGCGTTGAAATCTCCACACACTGTTGTGTATGTTTTTTTTTTCAGTAATGTTTCTCGTAGGTATTCATAGAAACTTTCTATTTCTTCTTTGTCAGCTGTTGAGGTGGGTGCGTAGGCTACTATTATTTTTATTGTTATGGATTCTCCAATTTTTAATATTAGTGTTCCTAGTTGTTCAGAATGGATTGTACAAGAAATAATATTTTTAGTTAGCTTTTCATTTATGATGAAGCCAACTCCTCCAGCCCTTGTAGTGTTATCTGAGGCTCCCAGGAAAATTTGGCCCATTGTTCCATTTTGCTGTTAATTCAGAGCTTCTTCGGGTTTCACAGATAGCAAGGACATCAAACTTTACATTTTGCAGTTCTTGAAGCAGGAAATCAATATGGGGTTCAGAAGACAGAGTTCTAGTGTTGAAGGAACCAATAAATAGGGTCGAATTTCCAGATGGTGGTCTACCTTCCTCTGCAGGATTCTTAGCACCCCCTGCTCTTGCAGATTTCTCACCACCACCTTAGTGGGATTGCAAAGAGCCACGCAGGACTGGGGGCCTTTTTTTTCTTCTGCTTGCTGGCATCTTTACAGTGGTCTACAGCACTTCTCCTGACCATGGTTCTGAAGTGCACCTTTGGTCCACGGCTCCTTATTCATTATTCGGAGCTGCCCGTTTGGGCTTCCCTCATCCACCACCTGAGGGACGCACTTGGTAGGGGTGGGGTCCCCCCCCCTTCAAGGTGGTATTATTGTCACTTAAACAGAATGGAAGAGAAAAGGTTAGTAAAATAGGTGTTTGATGCCAAGATGGCACAAAAAACGTTTATAGGAAGACTAAGATCTAGGTGGTCAGATATAGTTAGAAATGCTGCAGAACAGAGCTTCTTAAACTGTTGCATAACTGCATTCAGTTTTGCAACTCCATTTGGGGTCGCATAACTGAATGTAGGGGTCGCGAAATTTGGCAACAGTAAAAGGTTTCTGAACATGCAACGACCAAAAAATTAATTCAAACTCGAGCGCATGATGAATCTGAGGTATTTCTGGAAGCGTTTGTCCATGTTGAATCGCGCTACTGCACTGCAGCTTTGGTTCTGAACACACAACACGTGCACTTTGCACTGCACATGCTGTCGTGCCACATAACACCAACGAACACTGCCAGAAACACCTTGGCTCAGATTTAAGACTATTTTCTTTATAAAGTAGATGGTAAAATTATAGAAGAATTGTTTTAAAATAAATTTCTTTATGATTTATTATCAGTAAATGTTTGATTGGTATATCTATTTTATATACCTATATACCCGGGGTCGCGTAAAATTTCTCGGACAAAAAGGGGTCGTGAGTGGAAAAAGTTTAAGAAGCTCTGCTGTAGAAGACCAAAATATAAGATCTGACAAATGGCAGATTAATTTGGAGTATATTCTTGGTAGGAAATTCAAAATAATGTAAACTTAATCGTGTTGTATTAAGATTATAGTATCCTGTACACTCTTTCAGGATACATAACAAGAATGCAATGATTTGTGTTAAGCATTAAGAAGAGCAAATAAAAATGGATAATTTTTTTTTTTGGTTAATATAGCACAAATTAAATTACATCCACACTACCACAGGTATAACTTACAGCAAAAATATACTTACTTAAAGTAGTATTCAGATTCAGATTTATCTGATCGTGGCTCATTTGCTACAGACCACATAACTGCTGACGGCCTGTTTTTATCCCGCATTATCATTTCATATATCAAATTGGTGTGCTTCTTTAGCAGTATATTATCAAATTTGCTGAAAGAGATAAAATTAATTCATGATATAAATAAACATACAAAAAAGAAAACTAATGATAGTCATGCTGAATTTTTACAGTTATAAAAAAAAAAAGATCTCTTTTGATTTATGTTTTTTCATTATATATATATATTTTTTCCTCTAATAAATTGTGGTCAAATCTTTGGGTGATAACTATTATGAATCTCTTTTGAAAATCATAAGCATTTCAGTATAATCAAATTGATGTCTCAATGCAGTTTAAGGACCTCTCTCTCTCTCTTTTTAAACTTTAGATCAATGTCTACATTCGCATATCTCCTTCGTGGTACACATATCCCAAGAGAAAAAAGAATATGGGGTACTTCAATATTGTTTAAATGAGTATATTTACTTAAATTCTATTCATGAAACCTATATTTCAAAAAATGCTACATAAAAAACACGATTGCTTTTGATATGAAAACATTTGTCATGGATGACAAATTCAATGGTTTACAACCTTCTTAATCCTTTTCCTCTTTTACCTTTTGCAGTGTTGAAGATTTTATTCTTATGACCATAACTCAAGGATAAAGTGGTTAGCCCCGTGCCTCTCAGTGTATCCTATGTCTGTAGATGTGTGCCTGTTCTGGGAGGGGATGAAAAACCAAGTTTCCAGGTGAAAAAACCCCCTACCTCCATACGAGACTGGCTAACTCACCTTTCATCAAAATAGACTAGAAAGATTCCTCACATCACTGAAGGGAATCAAACCCAGGTCTTTCTGAACAAAGGACTTAGTCTATATTCGTCTAAAAAGAGCCTCCATAGACTGAGCTATGGAGGCTCTGTTTACAACTTTTGTATAGGATACAGTTGAGTAGTATATTATTACTATAATAGTTTCCTATGAACAATTTGCTTCCAAATAAATCTTATTTGTCAGGTTTACATTACTTTTTGAATTGTGGTAGCCTTTCCTCTCCCATTCCATTTAAGTGATCATACTACCTGAAATGAATCTTCTTGCAATGAAGAAGATATTGGAAAGCCATTTGACATCATCAGCATTCTTGAATACCAATATATCAAGCTGCTTTCTAGTATCTTCATTTTTAACATGATTCACTCCCTTTAATTTTCCTCAATGTCTCTTATCTGTGATCTAGTACTTTAACTCAGTGGTTCTTAACCTTTTCGAAGTCATGGAACACTTTTGATTATAAGAAAAAAATTTGGAGAACACCAAAAGCATTAGGGTCATAAAACTAATAATAAAAATATTCATGGACTTGCCTTTTATAAAAATGGAACTTATTTTAATGTGATACTTAAGGCAACAAGTATCCAAAGGAAAAATTTTAATTTTTCCCTTAGAAAAATGTATTAATGCTATTTAAGTAATTAAAAATATTGGTTAAATATGCCATTTTAGCACACTAAATATAATTTTGAAGACATTTTACAAAAGCATCTATACCTTCATTTTGAAAAAAAGGCCAATAATTCATTCTTAAGTTCTAAAATTCTGAATAGCACTTTACCTCTGGATAACCATCTTATTTCAGTGTGCAAAAGCAAAGATTTGTACTTGGCTTCCATAGATATGCAACGTTTTTTTTTTTTAAAAAAAAGAATGCTTTTAAAGGTCGTGACGATGTAATTTCCCATATTTATAACCTGGTCTAGTACAGGTTTTAATATTGCTGGTAATGTTTTTGAAACTAGGGATTCTATGTGCAAAAAAACAGTGCACAGATATAATATTTGGGTTTATTTTCTTTGCGAGGTTAACAAATCCTTTAGTAGAGCCTACCATGGATGGAGCACCATCCGTACAAATTCCTACATACAACTCCAATGAAATTTTAAAATTTTTTTAATTAGACATAATAGTCAAAAATATCTTGTCCTATTGTACTCTTATATTCAGTAAGTTATCTACAGCATAGAAATTGATTCACTATTTTGTTTTCATTAATGCAATGAACGAATCCTAGTATATGAGCTTACTGCTAATGTCAGTGGACTCGTCAATTTGTAATGCAAAATGTTGCTTGGAAAGTTTATTGGTAATCATTTTCTCAATATCATCTGATATATCTTTAATTTTATTTTATCATCCGAATGAAGAATTTTCATAACTTCCTTTTTTTTTTGCTTCGGCACCAAACAATGTTTACTATTTCACAACATGCTGGTAAAATAAGAGACTCTGCTATAGTACATGGTTTTAATTTTACAACAATTAATTCAGCTACCCTATATGATGCAAGCTGTGCCTTATTGGAAATTTTAAGTCTTTTCAACAATTAAACAAGTAAAATATTTTGAAAAAGAAATACATCTCTTGAAATAATCTTTAGTTTCTGAAGCAAGATTGGTGTGCTTCGTAGTAAAGTGGCATTTCAACTTAGCAGGAACCATTGAGCTATTGGATAGTTTTTCCCTGCATACAAGGGCACTGAAATATGACATTCTTCCTCACGGGTCCATGTAAAACTGCAAACTTAAATATTCATCTGAATATTGTCTATCAATTTTTCTTATTTTACTATATATAATTCTGTCTTCCGTATGAGACATATTTGCAGGAACGTCATAACTACTACTTCCAGTTGGACTTGCCGCATCATTAATATTTGCCTCAGAATCACGTTTTTATTTAATAATAAATTTATCCATTGTGTGTTACTAAGATGTTAGACAACTCACAAACCAAACACATCACTGAATGATTGCAAAGAGATGCCCCTCCTGCAAACACCCCCCCCCTCCATGTGGGGCACCTGTTCGTGGTGGAGGGGAACCTCCCAGTGATGGTACTGGCCCTTTTCATTCTTCCTCTTTTTCTTTGCTTTTCTTCCTGTATTTTTTGCTCTACTTCTCCTGAGTCTTTTTAACTATCCTTTTTCCAGACCACCATCACTGGGATCCAACGCCCTGCCGCCATGTTTGCCGTGCGGTGCAACCCATGGACATCCGGAAAGGGGGATCCTGGTAGTCTTGCACTACTTTGGCCCCTGCTTTGGAAAGACAAGTGGGCCTGGATGGCCCAGCCAGGATCAATCGGCTAGTGGGCTTGCCTGCAAGAGTCAACAGTGTTACAGTAAGTCTCTCAACCCATGGTCCGGGATTGGGAATCCTAGACCTGCTGCAGTGCTGGTATAGCGTCCAGGGTAGCCCTGGCGTTCCACTCCTGGGTGCAGTCTTTGCTTGCCGGGTAGTGGGCGTCCATGTGTGGCTCCATGGTGGATGGGGAGCTCTGACGCCAAATTAAAAATTCCTTATATATGAATTCTTCAGCCTCAAATGTTTCAGGGACCCTAACAAAGTCCCAACCAAGTACTGATAATATAGACACACCATATGGAAACAGAAGTAAGAAACAAAAGATATCGGATACTAATATAAATGTACCAAACTTTTTAATCATTCATGCAACAGGTGAAAAACCAATTGGGAAAATGTCACCCTTCTTTATCCAAAAAGGTTTAGAAGGACTGGCAGGACCTCCCAAAACTGTCAAGAAATTGCGTTCTGGTGATATCCTCGTGGAAACAATGTTCAAACAACATTCTGAGAAACTACTGAGAGAAATGACAATGGGTGGAATACAAATTGCAGTAACACCTCACAGAACACTCAATTCCAGTCAAGGAGTGATGGGTGTGAGGCACATCCTGATACGCAGGGATGGTCGCCTGGTTTCAACCAAGAACATCATTCTTACTTTTGATACACCTAGGCCTCCGACATCTGTAAAAGCACAGTATCAGCTGTCCTGTTAGAATGTACATCCCTAACCCGCTGAGATGCTTTAAATGTCAAAGATACAGACTTGCACAAACTGCCTGTCGTGGTTCTACTACCTGTGCCTGATGTGGTAGTAAAGAACATGAAAATAAATCTTGCTGTGAAAAAAAAGCTAAATGTGTCAACTGTCAGGGAGATCATCCAGCATACTCTCGTGCATGTCAGAAATGGAAAGATCAAAAAGAGATACAAAAAATTAAAACAGAACATAACATATCAGGATGCAAAAAGAAAGCTAGCCACCATTACACCTGTTCTACGATCCTCTTATGCTGAAAAAGGAAAAATTAAAAAAGTGCCAACAGCAACTCATGTATGTCTATTCCACGTTTTGATAATTTCACCATACCTGAACTTAACGATCGCAAGTGCTTCTCTGTTGAGCGCATTAATCACAAGACCTATGGCCTTACTCCAGAGACAACTTCAAAAATGATCCCATTCAATGAAAACTCATCTGTCAAAAAAATTATGGTGGAGACTTCACTCAAAGATAAACTACCAGACTCTCGCACAGAAAAAATGGACACCTCGATACCCATACCCACTGAAAGCAAACTAAGCATACCAACTGACCTTAACACATTTGATGTTTTGAACACTCTACCAGAGGAAGAGATGGACACTAGCCATCCAATACTTCCCTAAAATAGTGGATAAATATAAATCTGACAAAGGTAAACCCTCAACCTCTCAAAAACCAGACTAGTCAATAAAATTAAAACAATAGGAAAATTTTTACAATGGAACTGTCGTGGGATCTGCCAGAATATTGACGATATCAAGATGTTGCAGAAACAAACCTTTCTGTTTCTGTCTACAGGAAACTTACTAAGACCCAATGCGGACCGTACCTTTAGGAATTTCACTGTTGTACGTAAGGATAGAACTGGAGATGGTCCTGCTCATGGAGGAGTAGCTATCCTAGTAGGCAGTCATACTCCTTTCCATCAGGTCCAATTTAATACTTCTCTGGAAGCGGTAGCAATTCGCTTCTCTGTGGGATTCCTTATTACAGTATGTTCAATTTATTTACCACCAAATGCTGAGTTAAATGAAATTGATCTTGATAACCTTATCTCGCAACTGCCTGAACCCATACTTTTGATGGGCGACTTTAACGGTCACAATACTCTATGGGGTAGTGCCAACACTAATAGATGAGGTCGAATCATTGAAAAAATTCTTGATGATAATAACCTTTCCCTTCTAAATAATAAACTCAATACTTTCTTCCATATGCCTACCCGCTCATATTCTGCAATTGATCTTACAATCTGTTCCACTGCTCATGTGGGACATTGAAGAGAACATATATGGAAGTGATCACTTTCCTGTTCTTTGTGCAATGTCTTCACAGGAACCATATTCACCCACACAGATACCTATATGGAAAATGGACCATTCTGACTGGAACACTTTCTCTCATCTTGCAAAATTAATGCTGATGCCATCAGTCAAACACATGTCAATGAAGCTGTAAAATATATAACGGAATGCATTGTCCAGGCAGCAACAACCTCCATCTTAAAAACATCATCTCGATTTCCAGTCTATCCAAATCCTTGGTGGAACCCAGAATGTCAGGTAGCTAAAAAAGATCAACACAGATCATGGAGCATATTTCGTAGACACCCCACCACATCAAATTTAATACCTTTCAAGCTTGCTCGAGCCAAAGCACGTTACGTAAGACGTCAGAGTCAAAAACAATCATGGATCCAATTTACTACGTCAATTAATCAAATGACCAGTCCAAAAATTGTATGGGATAAAATCCGGAAAAATGAAAGGCAGATATAGTACACACTGTTTGTCCACCTTAGACTATAATGGAAGTGTTCTTGCTTATCCTAAAGCTATTGCAGATACTTTGGGAGAAACTTTTGCTAAAATCTCAGCAACAGCTTCATATTCTCCGGAATTTTTAATACTGAAAGAGCAGCAAGAGAAACAAAGGCTTAATTTTTCTACCAATATTCTTCAGCCATATAATCAGCCATTTGTCAAGGAAGAAAAAGAGCTCTCCTACAATCTCACCCTAGTGCAGTAGGACCTGATGACATCCATTATGAAATGATAAAATATCTACCATCATCTTCTATGGATCTTCTTCTCTTATTGTACAATAGAATACTTGCAGAGGAAGAGTTTCCAAATTCTTGGCATAAGTCAATTGTCATTGTAATCCCAAAACCAGGAAAAGATCCAACACAAGCAAATGATTATCGACCCATTGCTCTGACCAGCTGTCTTTGTAAGATAAGAGAAAATGATTAATGCCAGACTTCTCTGGTATTTAGAAAGCAACAGTCTTCTTTCCAATACACAATATTGGAAAGTCTTCTTTCCAATATGACCTCCTATAGGGAGGTCTCAAAGGACATCTCTCTATATTTATTAAAAACTTTCTGTCCAGGCGAACTTTCCAAGTCAGAGTGGGAAGTATGCTATCTCGACCATATCTTCAAGAACAAGGTGTTCCCCAAGGCTCTGTCTTAAGTGTAACCCTTTTTGCTATTAAAATCAACTCAATCATTGAACAGCTTCCTCCCACTATAGACAATGCTCTATATGTTGATGATTTCACAATTTACTGTCACTCACATAACATGAGGGTAATTGAAAGACAACTTCAGCAAGCAATTGATCATGTCTCTCTGTGGGCTCTTAATAATGGGGTTAGGTTTTCAACAGAAAAAAGTGTCTGTGTACACTTCTGTCGAAAACGCACTCATCACCCAGATCCTGAACTAAGAATGGGACCTACTGTTATTCCAGTAACTACAGAAACCAAGTTCTTGGGACTCATCTTTGACAGAAAACTCACATTTCTAGCACATTCGTCAACTAAGAGAAAAGTGCAAAAGAACTTTGAACCTCCTTCGTACTCTATCCTCTAGTGGGTGGGGTGCTGATCGAATTTATACGTTCAAATCGGTTTATACGTTCAAAGCTGGATTATGGTCCCAAGTCTATGGTTCGGCAAGACAGAGTAACCTACGATGGTTGGATTCCATCCATCATCAGGGTATACTGATAGCTACTGGTGCCTTTCGCATCTCACCCACTCCAAGTCTCTATGTAGAAGCAAATGAGCCGGCTCTATCACTTCGACGGAAACAGTTGTCTCTTAATTACACCCTAAAAATAAAATCTCTCCCAGATCACCCTACATGGAATAGTATCTTCTCTCTGCATTGGGAAGCTCAATATCACACAAATCAAACTGCTATACATCCTTTTGGTATGCATATTAAAGAAACTGTGCAAGCTGTTAGTATAAATGTTGACAACATTAGCTACACTAAACATAAGCATTCCTCCATGGCAGGTTTGCACACCACCCTGCAACCTCTCACTTTGTCAGCTACAGAAATCTTATGCCCCATTTACCTGCAATTGTTTAATGCACACAGAGCAGCACATGCTGATTTCTTACCCATCTATACTGATGGTTCAAGAACTAACACCTCTGTTGGCTGTGCTGCTGTGTTTCCTGACATTATGATCTCAAATCAGATCCCACCAGACTGCAGTAATTATACAGCAGAGTTACATGCCATTCAGCTTGCACTTGTGCATATAAAAGAAAACTGCTACCAAAAGTGTATAATTTATACAGACTCATTGAGCTCTTTAAGATGAGGGTTATACATCCTCTCCTATGTATAACCCTCATCCAGTACTTTATGAAGTGCTACACCTGCTTCACAAAATGAAAATCCTTAATTTCGATATTCAGTTCTGCTGGATTCCCAGCCACATCGGAATCAAAGGAAATGAGACTGCAGATGCAGCTGCTAAATCAGCCCATATCTTCTCCACATACTATTTGACAGTTCCATATACAGACTACAGACAACTTATAAGATCAAAGCTAATTGCTCAGTGGGAGTTAACATTGCAAGAAACATCAACAAACAAATTATATAACATTAAACCTGAAATTAAACACTGGCATTCTAGTCAACGTACAAAGAGAAGGGAGGAGGTTGTCCTTGCTAGGCTCTGCATAGGTCACAGTCACCTTACCCATTCTCAATTACTGAGAGCTGATGACCCTCCCATATGTGAGAAATGCAACACACATCTCACTATTCATCATATTCTGGTAGAATGTCAAAAATTTACACGAGAGAGGAATGAAATTTTCACCTATCTAATCAAGCCATATATACTCAGGGAAATGCTAGCAGACTCAGGCAAATTGCATCATGTTTTTAATTTTTTAGAAAGAATTAATTTGTACAAACACATTTGACTGTAAATTTGTTTATATGTAAATACTTTTTTTTTTTTGCTTAACTTAACTTTTATACATATATATTATTCATTAGGTTAAATCTGACCAATTATGTATTACCATGGGCTTTGATCTTGTATCACCTTGCTATAATTTTGTTAATATGTAAATACCATAATGCTAAACTTAAATTTTATGCATCAATGCTGTATAATAATTCCTTTCTGACTCTTTAAGCATTAGTATAATAATGTTTGTTGTAATCTTACTAGATGTAGACACTGCTTTCCTTGACTTGTTTTGTATATACATGTTAACCTATAGTTATTATACGTCATAGTTATTATAGTTATATGTTAACAAAATTACTGCTGAAACCTCTGCAGTAATTTTGTTTATATGTAGATACTGCATCACTTAACATACATTTTGTGTATGCATCTTATTTACTACTTTATTTTTTGAATAATCATGTAGTGCTGTAGGACATCTTACCTATTTGTGTACTTTCTAGTAATTCTGTTTATATGTATTCTAAATTCTGTTTCTACTGCATTGCTAAATTTAATTTTCATCCATGCACATTGAATAATAATCCCTTTTTGCCTATTTTTGTACTGCTATAAAGGCATCTATTATAATTTTACATATATGTAGATACTGCAACCTTGGTTTAGTGTTTCATATATTATGTATTAACTTATATTGTTAACTATTTTTGCACTACTGTAATAACCTCTGACCTTGTGTGTTGCTGTGCCCTCTGCAGCAGTTCTGTTTACCTAGAGATGCTGCTTTGTGAAACTAGATTCTTGTACAGACGTATTGTTTACAATTTTCTTTAAATGCTAATGTTGTAACTTTTAGTATGGCACAGTATGACCTTTGTAGTTTTTGTGCCAAATAAACTATAAACCAAAAAAACCTGCAAACACATGGCGATATTCTATTTGTTTTGAAGTTAATGTGCATAGCAGTCATCAGTTGTTAAGATCACAGTAGCCAATTACACTCAGAACTGTCATGTGACATCTTTCACTGGCAGAACAGCTGTAACCAGCTTGTGGAACACTGTTTAAGAACCACTGGTTTAACTATTTTATTTCTGACCCAACTCTGAGATCCATAATTTATTATTTTACAACTGATTTGCACACCGTTTTGTATGGTGCAAGAATATTGTTCTGGCTAATTTCTCTCTTATTTCATATAAATATATTCAACTGGCTTCCAGTCATAATAGTTTTGCCTATTCTATTGTTGCTGTTCATATTTCATTTACTATCTTCACTAAAAATTTGTCACTATATAGCCGAAACATTTTACTTGTTCTATAGGTTCTACATTGAGAATGTTTTCCCATGTTACTGCCTACTTTCATTAGTTTTTATCCTTTTATTTGCTGATTTTCTTTTCACACAAAATTTTTTACAGAAGTTAATCAATTTAGTTAAAAAAATCCTGAAGGTTTGCACTTATTTAGGAATTATATTTATTTAGGAATATAATTTATTATTATTATTGTTGTTAATATATTTAATATAATTTATTTAGGAATATAAAATTAATTAAATCTGATTTTGATGTCACGTTTAATACTACTTTCCTTCATAATGTGATCCACATACATGATAGTTAAGAGTGGAGCTATCATGTGTAAAATAAGATTACATGCTATTACATCAAATTATCATCCTTTCATTCAATTCTAATTGCTGACTTGCAACCTAAATATAGACTATTACTTTGTATAATGTCCCATTGACTAAAAAGCATGTATCTCTTAAAGAACTACAGAACTTAAATATAGATTATTGATATATTCCCATTTTTTGGCTGTTTGTTTTAAAGTAATCAGATGATTACTTTAAAACAAATTACATAATTTATATTGTAATTACATGTATGATTGTGACAATGCATTTGACCTGAAATCAGTTCAAGTGTTTTTTATACAATTTTTTCTTAGCCTCTTCTGAAGTATGTTTGCCTTTTTACTGATGGATACTAAGGGAGATCTCCAAGCATCCCATATTCAACATTCTGATCTAGCCTTCTGAATTATGCAGCATACTCACTGTATAACTTTTAATATGTCTATATCAGAGCATTTATATTAGAGAATATCATGTACTCCAGCTGCATTCTCACATTTCAGATGCCCCCCCCCTTTTTTTTCCTACCTTAAAAACACATGTATACGAACATATCTAGTTAAGCAGTGGTTATCTGCTTAACATACTACAGTAGATTCTAGTTAACTGGCCCACTGGTTGATTGGAACAGCTGTTTTATTGGGACAAGTCTGGAAGAACAAAAAAACAAATGAGTAGGTAACAAGAATTTGCTTCAATTTATTTGGGACACAATGGCATTTAATTGTGTTGGCCAGTAACCTCTACCACATGAACTGTGAGAAAGATAATGTAATCTTGCTTCAAAAATTTAGTACTGATGACATCTACAATACTTATGAAACAGAGCAAATTCACTGTGCCACATCAGGCAATTCTGTTTGCAAACATGCTACATTGTTGGATCACTGAAAGCAACAGTATAAATGCAATTGTGTAATATCATTTAGCTTTTCAAATATGTTAGAAAAATTAAAACTGTAAACTATTGGGAAAATGGCCAGGCATTGATCCTTTAAATGGATTAGAATGGAGAATTTACCAGTTTAGTACATGTCAATGAAAATGAATGGATGACATCCGTTTTTTTTTTTTTTTTTTTTTTTTTTTTTTAAGAATTATGTGTTGGGACATAGAATTATGATGGAAATTGAGAAAAATTTTACTGGTTCATGACAACTGCTAAGGAGGTCAGTGTAAAAGTTAATCTCTTGAAAATTCAATTATGGATATGCCAGATATGGCCAACAGTGAAAATTCATCACATTAAATGTGAACCACATAACTATAAAGAGTTTGCAACCAGGATGAAGTTGTGGAGAAAAATGAAGTAAATATCAGATGACACTACAAGAACACGAAAGCGATGAGGATGACACTCCTAAGCTTGAACAAGCTATCCAGGATGCTAGAAAATTATTACTGGTTTATGTTACTGGTAATTGACTTAAGGAATTTACAATGCATAAAAATGGATATTAATTAAATGAACCTTTAAAGAAGGGGTGCTTAAGGGTCAAAGCTGTATAACTGAGAAGAGCCCTCCGCATAGCCTTTAAAGGAATGCAGAGAACCGACCAGGGCTTCTGACCTAATGTCCAATCCTCACCTTCTCGTGGTGCAGCCTGTTGGGTATCTACCTGGATACTGAACGAATGAGGATGAGCTAGGAATTTGGGATTTAGCTGACCAAATTGTATTCTTATTGGCTTAAACCAATATACAAAATGATGGTACAACATGACAAAATTTCATGCCAGCTGAGGCGTCACCCAGTTAAACAAGGATCCCGTTGTTTTTGCCAGGGAACCAGGGCGAACAGCAAAAAGTTAGCTACTGGAACAAATCTGAAAGCACACCCCAACTCAATATCACCAGAGTTGAAGATCGGTACTATCAACATAAGAAGCCTGAATGGCAAAGAAATGGAGCTAGCTGAGGAATTAGATAAGTACCAGATCGACATAATAGAGGTGACTGAAACAAAAAAGACGAAAACTGGCGAGATCTTTCTGAGCAATAAATACAAAATGTTATATTCAGGAAATGACAATCAAGGAAAAGAAGGAGTAGCCATAGTATTCAACACTAAATACGAGGCTCATCTTCTTGAATGGTAGGCAGTCTCAAGTAGAGTGATGTGGCAAATATCAGAATGGGGAACTGGACAATGAGACTTATTTGTGCCTATGGTCTCACAGAAGGCTCTACTAAGGTAGAAGTGGAAGAATTTTTTGAGGCTCTAGCAAAAGCTACTAACACAATGAAAAAGGAAAAGTTAGTCCTTGTTGGGGATCTAAATAGCAGAGTAGGAAGTGATTGTCAGACATACAAAAATTTTTGGGAAAATTTGGAGAAAAGAACAAAGCTAATAATAATGGCAAATACATGTTGGATTTCTGCTCAGGACATGGAATGGTTATTACTAACACCATGTTCCAACATAAAAATATGCACAAATTCACATGGAGAGAAGAAGCAAGGAATAAGAAAAGTCTCATTGACTATGTTATTGTAGATAGTGATGTTTTCTCCCTGGTGCATGACACCAGAGTGTACAGAGGATTTGAAATTGGAAGTGATCACTATTTAGTCTTGAGCAGGATAAAATTGTATTTCGTAGTAAAAAGAATAAAATGTAAGAAAGTTTTAAAATGAATAAAAGTTGACGAGCTCTCAGATGTGAACTGTACACTAAAATACACAAAGCTTATTGAAGAAAAAATGAAAGAGTTTGAGAACAGGAACCCAACCGTGGAGATTCAGTGGCAAGCCTTGAAGAAAACCCTGATTGATTCAGTCAGAGAGACATGTGGTGAGGTTGTCTGCAAGGATAGAACTCCATTGTGGACACAGGAAGTTAAAGAGGCAGTGAAGGAAAAGAAGAAAGCATATCAAAAGTTCCTGGCAAATAAGTCAGCTTATGCTCTTAGAGAATACAGAGACAAATGTAAGAAAGCGAAACACTGTGTGAAACTAGCTAAACAAAAGTCATGGGAGGACTTTGGTAAGAACATACAAAATAAACATCAAGAAGGTGGCAAGATATTCTGGAGGTTGTTGAAGAAGCTTAGAAATGGAGAAAAGAGTGCTGTAAAAGGAGTTAGAGATGATAAAGGTGACATGAAAACGGGAGAAAAAGATATCCTTGAAGTATGGAGTAATTACTTCAAAAAATTGCTAAATTAAACAAGCAGTGATAGCACAATGGTAAAAAACACTCAACAGGCATACAGTCAGGAATACATATCCATACTTGAAGTAGGAAAAAAAGCCATCAAAGGCTTGAAATGTGGAAAGGCATGAGGAATAGATGATAGTCGACTGGAAATGCTGAAGTATGGTGGTATAAAAGTCTTACAGCAGCTGCACTGCATAGTTCAGAAAGCCTGGACTGAGGGACGAATTCCCGATGATTGGAGTAGAGCTCTAATAATACCCATATATAAAAAGGGAAATAAAACTGAATGTGAGAATTACAGAGGTATTTCCCTACTGAATGTTCCTGGCAAGATTTATGCCAGTATACTTGAGAAACGGTTGAGAAGAATTGTGGAAGAAAAGCTTGGTGAAGAACAAGCTGGATTCAGGCCAAATAGAGGCTGTCAGGATCAGATCTTCACTTTACAACAAATAGTCGAGAAATCATGGGAATATAACAAAGATCTGTATTTAAGTTTTGTCGATCTGGAAAAAGCATACGACAAGGTGCCAAGAGAGAATCTATTCAATACGCTACAGTTATATGGTGTCAATGGGGCATTATATCAAGCAATACTTAGTCTTTATTTGAGTTGTAAGTCAGCAGTTAGAATTGAAGGAAGTACAGGAAGATGGTTTAATGTTAAATGGTGTGAGACAAGGATGTACATTATCCCCTCTGTTATTCATTATTTATATGGATCACATTATGAAGGAAAGTGGTATTAAACATGATTTCAGAATTGGAGATGTTAATGTCAGCGCTTTGCTTCATGTGAGGATGTTATACTTCTAAATAAATCCGCTACAAGTTTGCAAGATTCCCTGACTAAATTGAATAACTGTTGTAATAGATATGATATGAAGGTCAGCAATAAAAAGACAAAGACAATGAAAATAGGTAGAATTGTTGAAAATGTCAACTGCATTGTGCATGGAGAACCTGTGGAACAAGTAAAACATTTCAGCTACTTAGGCACGATTTTTAGTGAAGATGGTAAATTAAATATGGAAATAGACAACAGAATCAACAAAGCTGGTATGGTAGGAAGTCAATTGAATAGTAAATTCATATGGAATAAGAGAGAAATTAGTCAGAACACTAAATTAGCTGTATACAAGACAGTGCTCAAACCAGTTTTAACTTATGGATCTGATAGCTGGGTCAGAAGTAAAGCACTTAACCAAAGACTGGAGACTGCAGATATGAGAGTCCTGAGAAAGATTAGAGGCATGAACAGATGGCATCAATAGCAATATCATATTAAAAACGAGGCTATTAGGAAAGAACTTGACACTGTCAGCATCTAGGAATGCATTAGCAGAAATAATCTCAGGTGGTATGGTCACTTAAACAGAATGGGCGAGGAAAGATTAGTAAAACAGGTGTTCTCTGCCAGGTTGGCAAGAAAAAGACCCAGAGGAAGCCCAAGATATAGGTGGATTGATACGGTACAAAGTGCCTTAGACGATAGAAATATAAGATCTGATAATGTTGGAGTCTTGACAAGTAACAGACTGATTTGGAAGGAAATTGTAGATAGGAAGATAGTAATGATGTAAATTTTTCATGTAGTACTATCATATCCTGTACACCCCTTTAGGGTACATGGCAGGAATTTGATGATGAACTTTAATGAATACCTTCAATATTTGTAAATTCCTTAAGTCAATTACCAGTTATGTATGACCAATGTATAAGCCTTGCTACAAGAATTACTGGCTTATGACTATTTCAAGCAGGAAGGCAATGCTATATCTGAACTAGATACCTGTACTGATTTTGTTTAAATGTAGTCAATCAAAAAAGAGACTATACTTAACATGCTAAGAACTGCATACATGTTTAATATGTATATAAATGAAATTATTTTTATAGCAAATATTTTACTTTAGTTAAAGCCAACTGTTTATCTGTAAGTCAGTAATTTTGCTATACAATAATGAAAAACTTGTCTGAACTGGTATTTTGTCTTGTGTACATACATCTTTTAAACTATTGACATGCAACTTTGTGTAACTGGGACATTTGCTTAATTTAGTCAAATTACAGTTCCCAATATGGCCTGGTGGTGATGAACTCCCTACAGTACTGAAAATATGAAATCATAGGCCATCAATTTCCTACTTGAAATTTTTAACCAAATACTATATACTGGGGAAAATACCAGATGACAAGAAGACAGGCATCATAATACCAATTTTCAAAAAAGGGGAGATAAACAGAGATGTTAAAATTATAGACCCACAATGCTGCTAAGTCATAGCTACAACATCTTCACAGACATTATTGAATGTGTGTGAAGATTATTATTACCATAATTTTTCTATTACACAAAATTGGATCCAAAACTTTAATGAATAAAATAACAGAATATCAAGAGGACTTCAGACCTAAAAGATCTACTATAGACCATATTGTTACAGTTAATAGCATGGATGAAAAATACTAGGAATACAACTTACTTATATATTGCAATTTTATTGACTTTATGCATTTGATTACATTGATAGGAACAAAATGCTAAACATCTTAAAATCTATAATGTTACATTCTGAAATACAAACCTTTATGAATTATGAAAAAGATGCCCAAGCAATTGTCAAATTTAATAAAATAAGTCATGCAGGGTTGCCTGCTCTCATTCAATTTATTTACTATCTATCTTGAAGAAACTTGCAAAATCATAGCCAAAAAGCCAAATTTACATATAAATGGCAAAAATATCAATCACAGTAAATATGCAGAGTATATTATTATTCTTGAAGAATCTAGAGCACAAAAATTGTAAATGAAGAGCACAAAACTTGCAGAATGAAAATCAATTATGCAAAATAAAAACAATGAAAACAGGAGGAGATGAGTAAAAATTTCAATAAACTTAGGAAATCACATACTTAACAGATAAAGAAATTTATATAACATGGCAGTCTCATTACTCATAACCTTGACAACACAGAAACAGTAAATTACAGACTTCATGGAGGATGGTCTAATATGATTAAACAAAACATGAGAAACTAATTTGATAGGGGACAGCATTCATTTCAAAAAGCCTCAAACTAAAAAAACTCTATAAAACCATTATTATAGCTATGGAAACATATGGTGCTGAGAAGTGGAGACTCAATCAGAAAGAAATACAGAAAATCAGAGCATTCGAAATGAAATTTATTAAGAAAAATAAGACTCACTGATTAGAGCACAAAACGAATGAGTAAGTCAAACATGAACTAAACCACAGAGAAAATATCACCAATATAATTCTTAAACAATAATTTAGATGGTTTGAACACCTACAGAGAAGGTCTTTTTAGAGATTACTAAACATAGCCTTTTCTTTAAATACCTGTGGCATAACTATAAAATAACAAAATTACACCATAACCAGAGTAATAAACTTTAATGAAAGCAAATATTTCATACTGAAAATAACAGTACATCAGTATGTGGACACATAACTATAAAATAACAAAGTTACACCATAACCAGAGCTGGCTTGGTTGGCCAAGTGGTTAGCATTTCTGCTCTCCGGCCAAAAGGCTGCAGGTTCGAATCCCACCATGGGAACGGATGCTTGTGATTGTCTGTGAAAATACTAGTGGTGGTGGTTGGCGGTAGATGGCATTCGTGTAGTTGTTGTTCATTGCAGTTGGTGGATTGAGTTGCAGAGAAAGAGCTGTAGAGTAGGAGCCTTCCCTCAATAAGTCCAAGGACTCATTGAGGGAGGGCTAAAACTATTTTTGGTGTTTACATAAAATGAAGATTTCCCAAACTTTTGAGAGAGTGAGAGAGAGTAAATCATTCCGATTCAGGTTAGGCCAATGTAAAAGCCTTCACAAAAGGCTCCCTCAATGAGTCCATGGACTCCTTGGAAGTGTCACGTAATAATAAACTTTAATGAAAGCACACAAATATTTCATGCTGAAAATAACAGTACATCAGTATGTGGAAACAACAAGCAAATCAAAGAACTTGTTGTTTCCAACATGCAACAATCAGTTTACAATTAAAAATAGTTGCAGCATGCTAGAAATTAATATTAAAACTATTTTTGGTGTTTAAATAAAATGAAGATTTCCCAAACTTTTGAGAGAGTGAGAGAGAGTAAATCATTTCGATTCAGGTTAGGCCAATGTAAAAGCCTTCACAAAAGGCTCCCTCAATGAGTCCATGGACTCCTTGGAGGTGTCACATAATAATAAACTTTAATGAAAGCACACAAATATTTCATGCTGAAAATAACAGTACATCAGTATGTGGAAACAACAAGCAAATCAAAGAACTTGTTGTTTCCAACATGCAACAATCAGTTTACCAATTAAAAATAGTTGCAGCATGCTAGAAATTAATATTAAAACTATTTTTGGTGTTTACATAAAATGAAGATCTCCCAAACTTTTGAGAGAGTGAGTAAACCATTCCGATTCAGGTTAGGCCAATGTAAAAGGCATTCATATTTAAAACTACTTCTGTGGAGAAGACAAGCTTCCTAGCACAGGATACTGAGTTTAGTGGTCAGTGCTATGCTGAGGTTTTATGTGTTCTATGTAGCACTGATGTTCATTAATTCTTTTTACCACAGAATGGCCTGTCTGCTCTTTGATGGTAAGAGACAAAAAATTTTGTTGATAGGAAAAATGTTGGATTAAGATTATACTTCTTCAGAATTCTACTAATATGTTCAGAGATATCAGAAATATAAGGGACTGAAACTCTGCAATCTGTTGAATCCTTAGGTGTTGGAATTTAGGAGTCAATTATCTGTTGGATTTCATGAGGGCTGTAACCATTTAATTGATATTTAATTTTGGTAGTGTGAAGTTCTTGTTGTAAGCTTGAGAGAAGCACATATTATGGGCTCTATTAATTGATGACTTGCTAACACCAATTTTTTGGGAAGTATAATGAGCAGATTTTTATGAATGTATCTTGTCAATAAAGTTAAGTTTCTGATAAACACTGGTTAACAAAAGTACTAGAGGCTGTGCGAGCAAGACAGATGTCCAAGAATAGTAAACTACTGGTATTTTCTTTTTCTATGGTGAATTGCATGTGTAGGTGTAGGTAAGTGGCAAGTTCATTTTCAAAATGCTTAATCTGAATCAGAATGATTGTGTGTGAGTCTCTCTCTCAAAAGTTTGGGAGATTCCCATTATGTAAATATCAAAAGTAGTTTTAATATTATTTATTAATTTTAGCATGTGCCAACCATTTTTTTAATTGGTAAACTGATTGTTGTGTGTATATTGTATTCCTGTTCTTTGATTTGATATTTTTTTTCCAAAATGCTGATGAGGTACTGTTATTTTCAGTATGAAATATCTGTGATTTCATTAACGTTTATTACTGTAGTTATCATGTAATTTTGTTGTTTTAAACATAACCTTGATATCTAAGGTTAAACATAGAAAACAAAAATCAAATGGGAAACCAAAAAGAACTTAGCTATAGTCTTTTAAGAAAAAGTCACAATTACAGAGCTTCATAAAGATGACAGAAATGGGCAGAGACAGAGCCAGATGGCAAAGATTTGTTCATAGGGGACATAACCTATCACCTGACAGATGAGAAAGAGGTTGTAGACCAATGAACTTGAATCCACTGTATTCACATTACTATGACTTTTCTATTGGAAAACATTAAAAAATTCTGGTCACATCTGCTTGCCAATGATTTCTTGAAGAATATGATATTTTCCCCCTCTTCCAGTTCAAATGAATCACAAATATATTTAGGAGTAGGGCAAAGCACCAATCCCAGAAGTCATAATATAACCAGAAATGTACACTAAACTTATTTTTTTCTCACCCACCAAATTTTCACTATTCTGCATTTTTATCTATTAGATATTTGTTTGTTTTGTTTTTTCCCATTTAATCAGAAAGCACCAATCTTGAGTGTTTTGAATTGTCTCATTCAATATAACAATATATTGTCAGTAACACTACAATGGGGGGGAAGAGGGCAATAAAATATTCTATGATCACATGCTGCACATGACAAACTCATTCAAGGGGATGCACGCTTGCAGAGTACAAGCAGACATGCATAATGGTCAAATGTCAAAGATATCATTAGTAATGACTTGCAAAGTGCAAAAGCTCCACAGAAGAGTTAATTCTAAAGGAAGAAATTTTACTGCTTCTTGAAAAGAAACTGTTGAAGTGGTTTACAGAAGACTAAATTGTTTTGAAAATTATATTTAAATTTATTTTTTAGTCATTATTTCAAAACTAATAAAAACAAATGCCACTTACTTCAATCCGACAGCTGGGCATTCATCAATTACTACAATTCCCTGAGCATCAGCTTGCTCCATTATCTCCTCTGCATATGGATAATGAGAAGTACGAAAACTGTTGGCTCCAATCCATTTGATCAAGTTGAAATCTTTAAGTATTAGCGGAATGTCCAAACCTTTGCCACGAATCTATTAAAATGTGAATTGTTACATTGAGATATTAAATACAAATGGTTAGAACATCTAAATTGAATAGATGATAGCAGACTGCCACAAAATACTATATGGATACAAAATTATTATTATTATTATTATTACATGACACCTCCAAGTGAGTCCAAGGACTCATTGTGGGAGGGCACACTACTTTGCTAAATACATTTCATCCTCTCCACTACTACTTAATTCTCCAACTACAACACCACTACTATCAATGCCATCTATCGCCCATCATCACCAACAACATTTTTTGTCTGTAAATTGCATGTGTTCTGAAGGCTGATTTGTCTGTATGCAGGATGAAAAACTGGAGTTTCTGGGAGAAAAAAACCTTGCTACCATCATATGAAATTGGCCAACTCACCTTCAACCGAAAAAGCTCATATAAGTATTCCCTTTGTCATGATGACAATCGAACCCAGGTCATTTCCAATCGAAGGGCGCAATGTTCCACTGTTCTTCCAATTGTACTATGGCAGCTTTAAAAAAAAAAAAAAAAAGAGAGAGAAAATAGTGCAACGTACTCTCATTCTGCATGCAAAAATGTCCAATAAATTAATTCATTTATGAGAAATGGGAAAAGAAGAACTAGAAGACCAAGACAGTGATTACATGAGACCGGAACAAGCCACCTGGTCTAAAATCCATGGCAGGAAGACGAAGACCTCAAATGTAATCTTCCATAAGATCTTGAAAACAATGAAGTCTGAAAAGGTTGAATATATATTAAATATATTTATCATAAGTTGAATGAATTTAACAACAACAAAGCAAAAAGCAAACAGATGACTTGCCACATTGTAAAGTTTGAAAAAAAACTTTCAATGTTCAGTCTTTTCTTTCAGAATATGTTAATGCCAGAAGTGTTAAGGATTTTAAGATTCTATATGATAAACATGTTGTCAGTTGAATGACAACATGAATGACTCATCGTGTGAGTCAACAGACTCCCACGATGAGTCTGTTGACTCCATGGAGGGTGTAATAATAATATTCATTAATTATGCCACAACTACTGGTATGTTTTCTATATCCAATCTTGAGAATAAAATAAATAAAAATTGCATTTTTTTGGCTCTAAACTGCAATTTAAAAACTGTGCATGATGATTTTGCAAGTTTTATTGTATATATATGATCACTATTTGATTCATTTCTATATCTGTGGCTGAGGAAATGGGCCATCTACTTTTAGATAGCTAGGTATTTCCATGGAAATAACATGAACAGTACAGTGCCAGCTTAACTACTCTTACCAGAGAAATATATCTGTGCAAAAAAAAAAAAAAAAACCATGTAGAACACTGTTGCACTAAAAACCTGTGACTGCTTTCAATACATAAGATTTCTTCCCATTTCTTTGATGCAAATTCTTGGCAATGTTTGTTACTCCACTTAGTAAATGTCATTATCATTATTGGCCTCTTCCCCTCAGCAAATGTTTATCTAGAACAATGGTATTCTATCAAATTCTTACACAAGATCTACTTCTCCAATAAATATCCATCATTGGAAAATGGAAAACAAGTTACTGTGTGTTTGCATTACTGCTTGCACTACTACTAACTGGTACGTGTGCGTCTTATCTTTTCACAAACACTGAATAGTGGGAGTGGAACAGGGTTGCATACATCACATATATCAATACATGAATTGCAAATCCATTAAGTGGAGTCCTTCAAGCAAAATTATTTCTAAGAAGGGATGTACTTTTTGTAATGTTATTAGAGTAGAAGCAGCAGCATCTTGCTTTGAATTCTACCACATAAATTTTTAACAGTGTGTTCTTGATAATTGCTGTCTTAAGAAGAATATATGAATGTCTTCTTGATGATCAACTAAATATCTTTACATGATCAACTGGTCGATTCCAACTGACATTATGGAACTCCACAAATTGCTAAATCCTTACTTTTTTCCTAAACTAACTCGCATATTACTGTTTAACTTGTATATTAACGATATAGGTGAAGATTTGGATGGAGATATTCAGTGTTTGCAGATGATGCAAAGTTGGGAGGAACTATGAAGAATAGTGAAGATGTTGTGGCCCTACAAGAAGACTTGAATAAATTGAGTGATTGGGCACCGAAATGGAGATGCGAGTTAAATGTTGCAAAATGAAAGGCTTTAAAATTTGGAAAACAAAGAGAGGATGCAGAATTTATGCTCGGTGAGGATATATTGTTGGAGGTGGAAGAAATAAGAGATCTGGAGGTGATAGTGGATAAGGATCTGAAATTTAGGGGACACATTTTGGGGTGCTTAAGGGTCAAAGCTGTATAACTGAGAAGAGACCTCGATATAGCCTTTAAAGGAATGCGGAGAACCGACCGGGGCTTCTGACCTAATGTCCAATCCTCACCTTCTCGTGGTGCACCCTGTTGGGTATCTACTTGGATACTGAACGAACGAGGATAGGCTACCAATTTGGGATCTAGCTGACCAAATTGTATTCTTATTGGTTAAACCAAAATAAAAAATGATGGTACAACATGACAAAATTTCATGCCGGCTGGGGAGTAGCCCGGTTAAACAAGGCCCCCCTTGTTTTCGCCAAGGCGAACAGCGAAAGTCAGCTACTGAAACAAATCTGAAAACACACCCCAACTCAACATCACCAGAGATAAAGATCGGTACTATCAACATAAGAAGCCTGAATGGCAAAGAAATGGAGCTAGCTGAGGAATTAGATAAGTACCAGATCGACATAATAGGGGTGACTGAAACAAAAAAGACAAAAACTGGCAAGATCTTTTTGAGCAATAAATACAAAATGTTATATTCAGGCAATGACAATCAAGGAAAAGAAGGAGTAGCCATAGTATTCAACACAAAAAACGAGGCTAATCTTCTTGAATGGCAGTCAGTCTCAAGTAGAGTAATGTGGGCAAATATGAGAATGGGGAACTGGACAATGAGACTTATTTGTGCCACACAGAAGGTTCTACTAAGGTAGAAGTGGAGGAATTTTTTGAGGCTTTAGGAAAAGCAACTGACACAATGAAAAAGGAAAAGTTGGTCCTTGTTGGGGATCTAAATAGCAGAGTAGGAAATGATTGTGAGATATACAAAAATATTTTGGGAAAATTTGGAGAAAAGAGCAAAGCTAATAATAATGGCAAATGTCTGTTGGATTTCTGCTCAGGACATGGACTGGTTATTACTAACACCATGTTCCAACATAAAAATGTGCATAATCAAAGTCTCATTGATTATGTTATTGTTGATAGTGATGTTTTCTCCCTGGTGCAGGACACCAGAGTGTACAGAGGATTTGAAATTGGAAGTGATCACTATTTAGTCTTGAGCAGGATAAAATTGAATTTCATATTGAAAAGAATAACATGTAAGAAGGTTTTAAAGCAAATAAAAGTTGAGCAGCTCTAAAATATTAACTGTAGATTGAAATACACAAAGATTATTGAAGAAAAAGTGAAAGAGTTTGAGAACAGGAATCAAACCTTGGAGATTCAGTGGCAAGCCTTGAAGAAAGCCCTGATTGATTCAGCTAGAGAGGCATGTGGTGAAGTTGTCTGCAAAGATAGAAAAATCAGAACTCCATGGTGGACAAAGGAAGTTAAAGAGGCAGTGAAGGAAAAGAAGAAAGCATATCAAAAGTTCCTGGCAAATAAGTCAGCTTGTGCTCTTAGAGAATATAAAGACAAATGTAAGAAAGCTAAACACTGTGTAAAACTAGCTAAACAAAAGCCATGGAAGGATTTTGGCAAGAATATAGAAAATAAATATCAAGAAGGTGGCAAAATATTCTGTAGGTTGTTGCAGAAGCTTAAGAATGGGGGAAAGAGTGCTGTAAAAGGAGTTAGAAATGATAAAGGTGAAATGAAAATGGGAGAAAAAGATATCCTTGAAGTATGGAGTAATTACTTTGAAAAACTGCTAAATGAAACAAGCAATGATTAATAGCACAGTGGTAAAAAACACTGACCAGGCATGCAGTCAGGAATACATATCCATACTTGAAGTAGAAAAAGTCATCAAAAGCTTGAAATGTGAAAAGGCAGCAGGAGTAGATGACTAGAAATGCTGAAGTATGGTGGTATAAAAGTCTTACAGTGGCTGCACTGCATAGTTCAGAAGGCCTGGACAGAGGGACGAATTCCCGATGATTGGAGTAGAGCTCTCATAGTACCCATATATAAAAAGGGAAATAAAACTGAATGTGAAAATTACAGAGGTATTTCACTACTGAGTGTTCCTGGCAAGATCTATGCAAGTATACTTGAGAACCAGTTGAGAAGAATTGTGGAAGAAAAGCTGGGTGAAGAACAAGCTGGATTCAAGCCAAATAGAGGCTGTCAGGATCAGATCTTCACTTTACGACAAATAGTGGAGAAAGCATGGGAATATAACAAAGATCTGTATTTAAGTTTTGTCGATTTGGAAAAGGCATATAACAAGGTGCCAAGAGAAAAGCTATTCAATACGCTACAGTTATATGGTGTCAATGGGGCATTATATCAAGCAATACTTCACAGGAGTTCACAGGAAGATGGTTTAATCTTAAATCTGGTGTGAGACAAGGATGTACATTTTCCCCTCTGTTATTCATTATCTATATGGATCACATTATGAAGGAAAGTGGTATTAAACATGATATCAAAATTGGAGATGTTAATGTCTGCTCTTTGCTTTATGCAGATGATGTTACACTTCTAAATAAATCCGCTACAAGTCTGCAAGATTCTCTAACTAAATTGAATAGCTGTTGTAATAGATATGGTATGAAGGTCAGCAATAAAAAGACAAAGACAATGAGAATTTTCAAAAATCATTGAAAATGTCAACTGTGTTGTGAATGGAGAACCTGTGGAACAAGTTAAACATTTCAGTTACTTAGGCACGATTTTTACTGAAGATGGTAAATTAAATATAGAAATAGACAACAGAATCAGCAAAGCTGGTATGGTAGGAAGTCAATTGAATAAATTCATATGGAATGAGAGAGAAATTAGTAGGAACACTAAATTAGCTGTATACAAGACAGTGTTCAAACCAGTTTTAACTTATGGATCTGAGAGCTGGGTCAGAAGTAAAACACTTGACCAAAGACTAGAAACAGCAGATATGAGAGTCCTGAGAAAGATTATAGGCATCGATGGCAATATCATATTAAAAACGAGGCTATTAGGAAAGAACCTGACACTGTCAGCATCAAGGAATGCGTTAGCAGAGCTAATCTCAGGTAGTATGGTCACTTAAACAGAATGGGCGAAGAAAGATTAGCAAAACAAGTGTTCTCTGCCAGGTTGGCAGAGAAACGACCCAGAGGAAGACCAAGATATAGGTGGATTGATACGGTACAAGGTGGCTTAGATGATAGAAATATAAGATTGAGCTGGGTTCTTTACTTTTAGAGTAGTGAATGAGTGGAATGCGCTCCCAGAGTCTGTGGTGGATGCTGTGACAGTGAATGAGTTTAAGGCGAGGTATGATAGATACTGTATGAATGTCAAATAGTTGTGATGAATATGATTTGGGGCCTCCCTCGATGAGTCCAATGACTCCCTGGAGTTGCCCGTAATAATAGTAATAATAGTAATAAAAAGATCCGATAATGTTGGAGTCTTGACAAGTAACGGACTGATTTGGAGGAAAATTGTAGATAGGAAGTTAGTAATGATGTAATTTTTTTCATGTAGTACTATCATATCCTGTACATCCCTTGAGGGTACATGGCAGGAATTTGATGATGATGATGATATAGTATAAAATTTAATATAAAAATAGATAATATTTAAGATCATAACCATAAATGCTATCAAAATTTCATTTTGTACTTCAAATAAGATTACAAAGATAAAACTATTTAAATATGTACATTTTTATTATTCACCAATTTAACTCAAAGGAATTTTTTCTTTCGTAATACTTGGTAACGAGCAAATTGTAAGTTACTGCCAAAATCTTAATGTTTTCTTTTAAAGAAATAAACAATCATAAGTTATTTTTAATGGCATAATCACTAGAAACATGTCCTATAATGGGTAGGTGATGCACAATAAAAGCCTCTCCCTATGAACTTCACATTCTTGTGGTATGTGTGTGTGTGTGTGTGTAGCCTTTCACAAAAGGGACTTTGGTTCTTAGTTGACTAAGTCCCTTTTGTGAAAGGCTACACACACCACAAGGATGTGAAGTTCATAGGGAGAGGCTTTTATTGTGTATCACTTAATCGGAAAAATAGCAACTGGACTTGCTATGCCATAACTGACCATCATCCAATGAAACTGCTCTGCTTGTTGGTGGCCTGAAGTGGCTAATGCATTGTTTAGTCTACAGAAGACGTAGCAGTGATACCCTTCAAAAGACATGTCAAGCATACTTAAGAGACCCAAAACTATTTATAAAGTACAGGAGTAAAACAGTTTCACAGGCAACTTCCAATATTGCATGGGTCCAAACCTAATATAATGAGACTTTCCAATCAACTGACATAATCCTATTGCAATATCCTCTACTAAACTGTGCCTGGGTAACGGGATGCCTTCCTGAGATCATGCTATATTATGGCAAATTGCCCTCTGTATGGTTAACACATCCAACAAGAATATAGCTTCTCACTGTACATGCATACTCTCTGTTCAACTATTATCAAATCAAACCAAAACACAATCATAGTGTCACTGCAATTCAAAAAAAAAATCCCTCAAAAACAAACTCCATCAAAAATTACAAATTAAAACAAAGTACCATTAGCAAATCAATAAATAACTCTAAAAACTACCATAAGAAGACGTTCACATCCACTTTACCAACATCTGTGGAATAAATATGTATGTATGTATGTATGTATTGGGATGAACCATGAAGAGTAAAGATGTTGTGGCCTTAAGAAGACTTGAATAGATTGAGTAAATTGGCATAGGAGTGGGGATGCCAGTTCAATGTTGCAAAATGTAAGGTTTTAAAATTTGGGAAACAAAGATGGGATGAAGAATTTATGCTTGGTGGAGATATGTTGTTGGAGATGGAGGAAATAAGAGATCTTGGGGTGATAGTGCATAAGGATCTGAACTTTAGGGGACACATTGCCAAAATTGTGAGGACAACAAAGAATTCTGAGAATGATGCAGAGGACACTGACTTGTAGAAGTAAGGATATTCTTGTTCCATTGAATAAGGCTTTGATTGGGCCACACATGGTCACTACTGTGAACAGATTTGGTCACCTGGTTTTCAAAAGGATGAAGATATGTTGGAAATGGTCCAAAGGCAAATGAAAGGTAGTTTCTGATCTATGGAATGTTGAACATGAGGAAAGGTTTAGAAGATGCAATTTACAGAGTCTAGGAGGAAACGGAATGATATGATAGGGTTGTACAATTTGGTAAGGGATAAGGGATGTTATAGGATCAATGTTGAAGAGGTTTTTCATAAAATGGTGGGAGCTCAGGGAAGAAAAAGAGGTCATCCCTAAAAGGACCTCCTAGATGAGTCTGGCTCCATGAGGTCTTAGAATAATAATAATAATAATAATAAATGCTAACATAAATCATCATCATCACTTATAGACATTTAAGACCATACTGATATTTGACAGAAAATAATTGCAGCTATAATAATCACAGTCAACATTAAATGTCCAAATTATTCTCTAATTTCTTTTTCTGCCACAAGGATAACACCTATGTCTTTGTTACTTGTTAGTATTCTGCTTTTGATCTTCTCTGGCTTAATGCTTTCTTGACCTTTCCTTTGTTAGTACCCCAAATGATGTAAGTCTGATGACTTGCAAAAATTAACATAGGGTTATACTATTTATTCATTAAACTTATTTGTCTGAAAACATGTGATCTCAATACTGAAAATTCTGTAATAACATCTGCAGTATTTAGCATTTACCACTTTCTAATGTCCAAAACCCACTCAGACTTCAATTTCTTAGTCTTAAAGCTCGACTTTCTGCAATCCAATTACCCAAATCGTAAAGTTGTCATCTTAGGTGACCTTCGTGTCTACAACTCCAACTGACTTCCCTTTTACAATTCCACTGACTAAGCTAGAGGAGATACAGAAGTATTTGTTATAAACAAATAATCTAATGTAAATCTTATATTTACAAACCTAAATACTCAATGACTCTTCCAACTCTCACTCACACACTCTTAGTGACAGCCATAATCCTGTGTTAGGTTCCTTCACAGAACTATTCCTCCCACAGTTACTTTAAACCATGTGCCCTTGAGCACTTCAAGGGCACCAAGTTTCATTTTCTTTTTTTTTTTTTTGTCACTCAAACCCATAAAAAGGCTTGTTAACATACAGTACATTAGTACCACAGGTGAACTAAGGATTTTTTTTACCATTTTTTTAATTGTTTATTTTTCATAATCAGGAAACCCTGCTCTAGATACCAAACATGCATTTTTAGGGACTTCTCCTGAAGGGAGTCCAAGGACTCATCAAGAAAGGCCCATTTAGACACTGACACTTAAATATCTACTATATGTTTCAAACATTCAGTGAAGACATGCTCACAGCATCTAATAGTAACTTATTTCATAAACTCACTATACATGTCACAGGAAGAACCTGGACCTCAACTGCTTCTTAACCACACTCCCAGCCATCTAACTCCACTAACCTTAAGTTGAAAATTTTCTCATTTGTGTCTATACCATAAGATTTCTTTACTAACTTGTGTGTGTTTTAATCATATCTGCTCTCCTCCATCTATTCCTCAAACTTTAAAGACCATATTTGGGTGGCGCTAGCGTCGCCGTAGCACGTGGCGGTGAATTTGAGCTGTGCAGAAGAAAGCGATTTTTAATCGGTGAATAGTCCACTTTTTTCCCCGTTTTTCTATGTTTTTGAGTGCTAAATTGTTTCTCTGCATACGAGTGTACTTCAGTGGTTGTTTTTTGGAAGTTAGTTGCTGTCGCGATATAATATATTTTGGTACCGTCGGAATCGAACGCGTAACGGTGGAAGACAAAACGAAGCTAAGTTACTGTATTTAGTTATATTTCATTTTATTTAATTATACTTAGTACTTAAATGTTCTGATGTTTGTACTTTTTTTCCCTCTTATTTATTAATTGAATAATTATTAAAGATTACGCTACTCGGCAGTAAGGAATGATGGTGGATTCAGCAGCAGTCGCAAGTGGCGTAACGCCAAGTCCTCCGCCATTTAGGAACTCAATTATTAGTAATATCATAAGGGACTTTGTGGCATGCAGTACTTGCGGCATGTATGCGTCTCGGGAATTACATATGTGGCTTGTTAAAGAGAGTGGAGAGCGTATGTGCGCAAAATGCAGGCAGTTGGAGGAAATAAGTACATTAGATATATCGATATCCGACTTTGTTGGTCCAGGAACGGGGAATGAATGTAGGAAGACAAGTAGTATGATAGGAGAGAATGAGAAAATAACAGTTGATAGTGTGGAAGGTGTGAGTGACTGTGGAAGTTTAGGAGATGGTTTTGTTTGGGAGAGTGAATTTAGATTAAGAGTGACTGACCTGAAGAGGGAGATAGATGAGTTGAAAGAGGAGGTGGAATGTCTTGTGAATGAGAGCAGAAGTATGAAAGATAAGATTAGGAGAATGGAAGAGATAAATGCAAGGCGAATCAGAGTAGGAGAGAGAGAGAATTTAGGGAGTATGAGTGAGAGGTATGGGGGTGCTAGAAGAGGAGAGAATGGAAACAGTAGAAGAGAGGGAATGAGAGAGAGGTATGGGAATGCTAGCGGATGAGAGGATGGAAACAGTAGGAGAGACGGAATGAGAGAGAGATATGGAAGTGCTAGAAGAGGAGAGAATGGAAACGGTAGGAGAGATGGAATGAGAGAGATGTATGGGAGTGCTAGAAGAGGAGAGAATGGAAACAGTAGAAGAGAGAGGTATGGGAATGAAAGAAGAGGAGAGAATGGAAATAATAGGAGCGAGGGAATGGTAAGAGGCATAATGAATGGCGACTCAATGATCCGTGGTGTTCAAGATAGGATGCATGAGGAGTGTTTGCCAGGAGGAACAATAGAAAGGGTGGCTATGGCAATTAAGAGAGGTGAAAGGGTGGATGAGATGATTGTGATGGTAGGAACGAATGACTTGAGTGGTAATGCAAGTCGGGCAGCGAGAGATATGAGATTTTTGCTTGAGACTGTACGGAAGAAGATAGAGAGAGGAAATATAGTGTGCGTGTTGCCTAGGTATGATAATGATGAGCTGAGCAGAAGAGCGGTGATATTGAATGGCATAATAGCGAGAATGTGTGACAAGAGAGGACTGGTATATGTGGATGCTTGGAGTGCGTTTGAGGAAAGAGAGGAGTTGTATGAGAGAGACCGTTTACATTTGAATGAGGAAGGACATAGGCATCTGGAGAGATTGCTGTTCTGAACGAGTCAGTGTGTCCCAGGGAGGATGATAGCAGGGGTGGCCTCTTGTGGGAATGGATACTTGGGAGAAGGGAGACAATGTCAGGTAACACTGAGCCCAGTGGAGTCTAGAAGGGATAATGCTGGGTATAGAAACAATGGCATTTATATGCAGTATACTAATGCCAGGAGTATCCGGAATAAGGGAGAGGAATTGGTGGCGCAGATAGCATCAGCCTGGCCAAAAATTATTGCGATCACTGAGACGTGGTTGACAGAAGAGGATATAAAAACAGGAATAGAAGTCGCTGGGTATAGCATTTTTCGTCAGGATAGGAGGGGAAAGCGTGGTGGTGGGGTGCTGCTTATGATAAATGATGACCTATGTCCTCTAAGAGTGGAGAATTTGGAAGGAAGTGAGACAAATGATTTTGAGAGCGTATGGTGTGAGGTAGAGGTAGGCAAGACAGGATATTTAGTGGGATGTTGCTACAGACCAAGGAGCACAGAGGATGGGGATCAGGAGATGTTTAGACAGCTAAGTTTGGCAAGTGCAAGAAGAATGATTGTTATGGGAGATTTTAACTTCAGTAGTATAAATTGGAGAGAGGAAGATGCATGTAACAATAGGGGAATGGAATTTCTAGAATTCTTGAGGGACAAATGTCTTAGGCAACATGTAACAGAGGGAACAAGAGGTTCAAAAATTTTGGATTTGGTTATAGCATCAGAAGAGTTGATAATAACTGAGTTGACGTCTCTCCCACCAGTTGGAGAGAGTGACCATATGGTGTTGACTTGGAAAATGAATAGACATGCAGGAGTATCAAAGAGACAGGAACTTATGTGGAATTATAAGGCAGGTGATTATAATAGTCTTAGACGTCAACTTCAGGAAGTTTCATGGAGGGAGGAATTGGAAGGCCGGGATGTCACCAGTGCGTGGGAAATTGTGAAAGAATATTTGTTATCAGCAATGGTAAGTTGTATACCACAAGTGAAGAAGAGGACGCAATTTGGAGTAAAGTGGATGACAAACAATATTAAACAGGAATTGCATGCGAAAAAGAGGCTATGGAAGAGATATAAGGAGACAGGTGAAGAGATGCATGAGGAATATAAGACACAGGCCAGAAGAGTGACTAGTGTGGTAAGGAAAGCGAAACTGGAATATGAGAAGAGATTGGCCCTAAGATCCAAAGAAAATCCTAGGGAATTTTTTTAGCTATGTGGCCAGTAGGAGGAGAAATGACTGTGTAAGAATGATATTGTGGGATAAAAATAGGAATAGAGTGACTGATGCAGAGGACATAGTGGAATTGTTCAATGAACACTTTATTGGAGTATTTCATCCTAGAGGAGTCAGTTCTAATGCTAGAGGGATAGGACTGGTACGAGGTCTGGAGGTACAGGAGGAGAGTGTGTTTCAGATACTGAGTACTCTGGATGTCGGTAAAGCTGTGGGACTGGATGGTATTTCGCCATGAGTTTTGAGAGAATGTGCTAGGGAATTGACAGTACCTTTAACGTGGCTTTTCAATGAAAGTCTGGCTTTGGCAAAGGTGCCTAGGGAATGGAAGGAAGGTAAGATAGTGCCATTGCATAAGGGTGGTAACAGACTGGAAGTGTCTAATTATAGGCCAGCCTGTGTGTCATCAGTAGTTGTTAAGATCTTGGAGAAAGTAGTGAGGGACCATGTACAGCATTGGGCAGATGAGGGTAATGTTATCTGTGAGAATCAACATGGATTTGTGAAAGGACGCTCTTGTTTTAGCAATATGCTAGCTTTTTATAATAAAGTTACAAGAACATTAGATGAGGGAAAGGCATATACTGCAATTTTCTTAGACTTGGCGAAGGCATTTGACAGGGTGCCACATGATAAGCTGATATTCAAGTTGCAGCACATGGGTCTGGATGTCAGATTGGTCAACTGGATTCAGGATTGGCTGTCTGATAGGTATCAGAGAGTTGTGTATGATGGAGCAGTTTCCAGGAGGCAGAGGGTTACAAGTGGGGTCCCACAGGGCTCAGTACTAGGACCTATATTGTTTAACCTTTATATCAATGACATAGCCAGTGGATTGCAGGGGAATATTCAGTTGTTTGCGGATGATGCGAAGCTGGGAAGGATTATTAGTAATAGTGCAGATGTGGTAGCCCTGCAAGAGGATTTAAATAAGCTAGATAGATGGGCAAATGAATGGGGGACGTCAGTTTAATGCAGCAAAATGTAAGGTTTTGAGGTTTGGGACACATCGATGGGATGCTGCATACTCTGTGGGAGGAGTTATACTGGAGGAAGTAGGGAAGACAAGAGATCTGGGGTTGATGATTGATAGAAACCTGAAATTTAGGGGACATATTGCAAAGGTGGGGAAGGTAACACAGAGGATTGCTGCTATTATGAGAAGGACACTGACCTACAGAGATAAGAGGGTTATCATTCCATTGTATAAGTCTCTGATCAGACCACACTTGGACTATTGTTCTCAGATTTGGTCCCCAGGATTTGAAGGGGATAAATTAACTGTGAAAAGGATACAAAGACGGATGACAAAGATGGTTTCAGGACTGTACAAGGATAGTTATGAGGATCGGCTGAGAGAATGTGGACTGCAGGGTTTGGTGGATAGAAGAAGGAGAGGTGATATGATTGAGACTTTTAAACTGTTGAGAGGTGGTTACAGGGTTGACACTGGGGAGTTCTTTCGCTTGGTTGATTAGCGGGAAGGAGTGATGACAAGAGGCCATCCCTGGAAGTTACGAAAGGAAACTGTGAGCAAGAGGGTAAGGAGTGGTTTCTTTGTGTGGAGGGTGGTTGAGCCGTGGAATGCATTGCCTGATGGAGTGGTGGGAGCGAGAACGGTCAGTGAGTTTAAGGAGTGGTATGATAAACTTTGTGTTTCTCAGGGGGGGGGGACCTCCCCTCGATGAGTCTTGACAGACTTGATGTCTTAGGAAGGACCTCCCTCGATGAGTCTTTGACTCCTTGGAGGCCTGAATAATAATAATAATAATAATAATATTTCCTCAATCTCTCTTTGTGTATACAATTCCAAAGACCAGTTATCTTAGTTACTTGTTTCTGCACTTTCATATCATATTATGCCTGCAATGTCCTCCTTCCAAAATGCATACTCTTATACTTGGTAATACTGAACTGATATTCATGATAGACAACTATTTGTAAGAAAGAGAATGGTTAGTAATAAGGCAAGGTTTTTTTTTTTTTCCCAATGATAAATTATGGATGCATTTCTGTTTTCCCATTTACTGGGAAAATATGTTTGATACTTCATTAATAAACCCTACTTCCATGATGGAGGAAAACTTAGAAAACTTTAAGAAAGCACTAACTGTGGCATATGTACAAATAAAGAGATAAAGATCAAGAGATCAAAATAAAGAGAAGGAGGGGGGGGGGAAGAGAAAGAAAGAGAGATTAAGAAATCTAAATAAAGATTCTGATGTTAACATTGCCTAAATCATTACTGTGCCAAGGTGGTAATAAAGAGGTGCATACAGTGCGATTAGTTTTTCCTATATTTCACCTTAAAATATAGTTTTGTTTTGTTTAACTTAAATAAATTAAAAAGCAAGTTAAAAGTAATTAATGCTAATTATATCCTAACAGATATAATACTTACATTGGAATCTTCGTGCATTCCAAATCCCACAAAGTAAAATGGAACTTCATTAATGAGAAACAATGTGTCGGTAAAGCGTACCGTGCGAATACCCACATTTTGATAGTATACATCAGACTTGTTACCAACAGTAAGACATATCTATTAAAAAGAGAGAAAAAAATAGTTAAATAATGAAATAGGATGGACACATATAGAAGTTTCAAATGCTTGAAAGTAATAATCAAAGCTGATTATAAAAATTAAATATTTAGCATTTTCAATGTTTCATGTGATAATCATAAAGGAGTTGGTTAAACATAGGCTTGCCAGAAGTCCCGTATTGTAAGTTAAATGTTGCTGTCCCATATTGTACTTATAGGGACAGCCTAATGTCTGTATTTTAATGAGAAGATAAACTTATAATTATATTAAGCAATTATAATTTTCAAGATTCTTTTCGAATAATCCAACTTAAATTGATTTGTAAGCCATAAAAATTGACAATTCGAGGAAATTAATTGTGTTTACAGTTTATGGCACCGACAGTCCCTTTCATTGGTCACTTTTTATTTAGTATAAGGTTTGTGCAGTTAGCTTAGTGGCTTTGCGCTTCGCAACCATATGCCTAGGAAAGGAGTGTCCTGGGTTCGATTCTTGTCACCGACGTGAGGAGCTTAAGGATCTTCCTTAGGCATAGCCAAGATAGCCAGTCTTGGGCGTGGACAGCAGGATTGTCCTCCCAAGTTTATCTGGGGTTTTTCATCGCGCAAGTAGGCAAACCGGCCCTGTGAACACACATGGATCTACAGCCATAAATACTTAACCCCCCCCATGAGGGGGCTCAACTTTCCCCACTAGAGATGGGGGAAAAAAAGGAAGGAAACTCCATATGAATAAATAAATAAAATTTAGTATAAGCATTTTATTTATAATTCTGTACAGATATATTGCATTTGCTTATTTACAAACAGTTCTTATTTGAACATGGTGCAGTATTGGTACAGTACATGGATGTTATTTCAATAATTATTAAAAAACAATAACTCGCTTTTTCGAATGTGCGATATTTGGTTAATACATAAAATATATAATTAAAGGTAAAATTAATTTTCTTTATTAATTATATAAAGTTAAATTAAATTTCATTTCTTTCCTTAAGCCTTTAGCAATGCCAAAATGAAAGTGCATTTTTAACGATGATTATTTGAAAGAATTGAATGTTATTGCAAAAGGAAAAGATAACTACAAACATGAATGCAAAATCTGTAGACGAACGTTTAGTATTGCACATGGGGAACGATCAGATATTACACAAGATGTTAACACTCAGAAACACAAATTGAGCATTTTGAGTTCCAGTTCCAAAAGTATTGATACTTATTTTGTAAAACCAATTACCAACAATGAAAGAAAATTTATTGCTGCCAAAATAACTATAGCATTTCATGGCATAAAGCATCATCATATGAAAGATATGAAATCTAATGATTTCAATAGCAAACTTGTTCCTATAATATTTTCGGACTCACCAAAATTGTCCCGTATTCAGAATACCAAATACGGGACATGGGTGACCCATGTCCTGTATTTGGTTTTCCAAACTCTGGCAACTCTACTTAAACATCAGTCAAATAAACTGAAAGGAGACTTTTGCATGGCCAGTAAGAGATACTGACCAGAGCTTTAACTCAGTGTCCAATTCTCACCTATATATGGTGAAGTCTGTTATTTGTTCAATATTCATGTGGATACCTAATAAGGCCGCAATCTGAAGTTTGCTAACCAAATTGTACTTTCTGTATTGACTTAAACTACCCATACATGCTAGTACAACATAATCAAATGCCATGCTAACTGGACCATCATTCAGTTCAATAAAGTCCTTACTGTTTTGTTTTTGTCAGGGAACCAGGATAAAAAGTGAAACTACTAGAACAACTCCTCAAACTCAACAGAAATGAGGCAAGTATCACCAACATAAAAAGCAATGATGGAAAAGACAGAGATAGCAGAGGAATTATAAAAATATATCAATCACTGGTTAATAAGCTGAAGAATATATAGTTCTAAATATTAACCATAAGATGATTTATTCAAGTTCTGGTAATAAGGAAAATGAAGAGACAGCTAGAGCATTGAACACTAAATACAAAGATAAACTTCTTGAATGACAGGCAGTTTCAAGTAGAGTGATGAGAATTAATTTCAAAATGGGAAAAAAGAAAAGTGCAACTTATTTGCACCTGCGATCCTGCTCACACTATCATTAGAGCAGAAGTAAGAGTCTGAGTCATTAAAGAAAGCAACTGACAAAATGAAAAACAAGCTTTTGTTAAAGATGTATGGAAAGTAGGAAATGAATGATATGGAAATGTTTTACAAAAATTTGAAGAAAAGAGCAAAGCTAATAATAATGGTACTTATATTTCTGTTCAGGACTAATACCATGTTACACCACATGGTATTCTTGTTCTATTGTATAAGGCTTTGATTAGGCCACACATGAACTATTGTGCCCAGATTTAGTCATCTGGTTTTCAGAAGGACAAAGAGATGTTGGAAAGGGTCCAGAGGCGACTGACTAAGGTAGTTTCTAACCTCTGGAATGCAATTTGCAGAGTCTGGCAGACAGGAAAAAGAGGAGAGATATGATAAACACCTACAAGTTAGTAAGGGTTGTTATAGGATCAATGTTGGAGAGGTTCTACAGAAAACAGTGTGAGATCAGGTGAGAGCCAGAGGTCATCCCTGGAAACTGCATAAAGAAGGTGTGAATAGGGGAGTGAGAAGCAGGTTTTTTCATGCAGAGTTGTGAATGATTGGAATGCCTTGCCTGAGAGTGTGGCATCTGCAGAAATTTGAGTGTTTAAAGCACGGTGTGATGAGCTGTGTGTATGATAAAAGAGCTTCCAGATGAGTCCTTTACTCCATGTGGTCTTGGGTAATAATAATAATATATAAGAAGAAAGCAGTCATGAGTGTACTTCAGTACTGAAAAGGGAAAAAGCTAAACAGAAATCTGAAATAAAAAAATAAGAAAAAGTATGGTATTATTCAGTGCTTCCATAATACAGCTGCTGAAAGGATGACAGGAAACTGTGCCTTGTGACTGGGAAAGGCTTGAGTATGATTTTTGTCATGACAAGAGGAATCTTTATGTGGGCTTTTTCAACTGAAGGTGGGTTAGTGGAGATTGCCTTTTTTTTTCTCCTGGAAACTCAAGATGTGTCATCCTGCTTACAGGCAAATCAGCCATGAAAACACTTGTAATTTACATACAAAAACTACTATTTGTAATGGAGGAGCTAGATGACATTGGGTTGTTTATGTTAGTTGTGTGTTGTAGTTGGAGGATCAAGTATGAGAGATGGTGAGTTGGATGTAGAAGTAGTGCACCCTTCCATGATTAGTCTTTACTCTCTGAAGGTGTCACATATAATATTAAATAATAATACATCTTATAACTAAGATGAAAAGCCACATGGCTATTTTTCTGGTGAGGTTGATATCCCATTTTATCCCCTTAACTTAAATAACACATTTTTTTTTATAGTGACTAAACTGCATTATCCAGAAAATTTAGTTCCAGATGATGAAAGTTTGGTTTTCAGTTGCATGAGCTGCATACTCAACCTAAATGGGCATGCAACATCACTGATGTGTGTGTGCGCACGTGATAAGTCTTGCGACTATATTTATTTTCTGACCTCCATGGAGTCAGATGACTTATCACGCATGCACACACACATCAGTGGTGTCGCATGCCCATTTAGGTTGAGTATGCAGTCGTGCAGCTTATGCAACTCCTGCTACAAAATTCATGTTACTTTGACCATATGATTGCATTTTTATTGATGTATGAAAGTTTTAAGTGTCCATCTTAATTGGTCCAATGCAATTAGTTGTAGGATAACTTTGAATACATTAATTTATCAATTAATAAATTAAATATGGAAAGCATAAAAGTCAAATGAACGCACGTGCTGTTAATGTGAGAAGCACAAAAGGTTTACACTTTGTGGTGAGATTAAATTATCATTGGCAAATATTAGAGTAAGACACGGATAATTTGAATTTTGATACGATTTTTAAATATAGCAATATATTCACAGAAATTGGGAAAAAGTAATCACATAAATTATTTTTCTGGAGTGAACCAAAGAAAATCTGAAATAACTCTTTTTACTTATTGATACAAGTTCCAACCTCCTTTGACTATAATCAATCATACAATCTGCCAAAGCTCTGACAGAAAATGGGACATTCAGTAAATCGTCAGCTCTGCTTCCCCATTGTAAACGTGGACAAAAAAGTTCTAAATTATTTATCGAAAATTACTCGTCTATATCAATATCCTAAACATGTTACTTGTCTTACTGAAAATTAGTTGTCTATATCGATATCCTAAAACAGATGAAATGCAGAAAACAAAAACAGCAACTCATGACAAATGACAGAGTTAAATTGAACTGGTTCACCCTAGATCCAAACACAGCCACTGATTTCTAGGTGCTATTGTCTCAGTGCTCATCCTGCTTCGTCTTCTGGGCAGTTTAAAACCACTGGAGCACTAAGAATTTGACCCACTGCACCATTTGTATGTCTGTTCAAAGGGCTCAAAAGGTGTTTATATTTGTGACCACACACACACCCATTTACGAGGTGAAAAGTGTCCAAAGCATTAGTATATTATGTTTAATTTTAGGAATCGCACAAATCCAGGAAACAATTAGTGAAGTCTTTTATGGGAATAAATGCAAAAATATAATATCAGTGATATTCCTATTCCATGGATGTACCTGCACACCCTGAATATTCCCCCCCCCCACACACACATTATTTTCTGACCCCCCATGGAGTCACATGACTCATAGGAGGCCAACACTAGACAACACAAAGTCCATCATGACTTCATAAACTCACCCATTGTTTGCACCTTCACCATCCTCTCAGGCAATGCATTCCATTCTCCTACCACTACTCTCCATGCAAAAACCTTTCTTACCAGTTTACTCACTACTTCTTTTTACAACTTCCAGGGATGGCCTCTTGTCCTTCTATCATATGCAAAATCCTATATGTCAATCCAATAATAACCTTTCAACAGTTTAAATGTCTCAATCATATCCATCCATCTTCTATCCCCCAAACTCTGTCGTTTACGTGACTTTGGTCTATCCTCATAACCAGCACCCTACAGTCCTGATATAATTTGTTATCTGTCTCTTAACCCTCTCAATTTTCTCATTTCATCCTCTTCACATCCTGATTACCAAATATGAGCACAGAAATCCAGATGTGGTCCAATCTCTTCTCTCTCTCGTAATCAATATTTTTCTCAAATTGCAGCAATTCTCTGAGTTCTCTTCACAACCTTTGTAAATGTCCTCTGAACTTCAAATTTATATGAACAATAACACCAAGATCCCTTACTTCCTCCACTTCTTCCAATATAACTCCACCAAGTGAGCATGAAGTATACCATCTGTGGATTCCAAATTTCAAAACCTTACATTAGCTATATGAAACTGACATCCCCATTCATTTCCCACTCTTTCCCAGTTTATTCAAATCCTCTCGAAGATACAAAACATCAGCAGTATCACTAAAAAAATCTCCCAAGCTTCACATCATCGGCAAACAACTGAATATCTTCCTGTAGTCCAGTGACAATGTCACTAATGTTGTATGTAGATGAGATATTACTCTTCACATATACAACTCCGATATCCATCAGAAATCCAGTTATCAATCTAATCCACTAACCTGATATCCATACTCATATGTTACAACTTAAAAACCAACTTGTAATGTAGCATCTGTCAACTGGCTTTGTAAAATAAAATGACGGTGTATGACTTACCCTGATCTACTGCTATTGTTACCCTGTTGTAAAAGATAACCAGATTACTAAAACAAGAGCAACCCTCAACAAACACTTTATCTTCTTTACCCGAAGTCTACAATCTGCCACAATAGTGGCAGATCATATACCTCAATTTTTTCTTATATATCTTCTGTGCATTACTGACATCTCTTCCTTCAAGAAATTATTTAACCATTACGCTGCTCCAAACTGGTTTCTAAGTCTGTGATAGTTGCCTGCATTATAACTCCACATAATTCCTTTTGTCTTGATACTTCTACATGCCTATTCACTGTCCAAGTCAAGACTTACAAATTAGAGACAATTATGACAGCTCAATCATAATCAGATCCCTTGATGCTATGACAAAGTCCAAAAGAGTTCAAGTCTTTTCTCCCTCCACCACATGCCACCTAAGAAAGTTGTCCCTCAAGAAGTCCAATAATTCAGTTTCCTTAGTGTCCCATAATGATCAGTTGCTTCACACTTAGCAAAATAATTTGCCTCATCACCATCTGTATTTCCTGATCTACAGCAGCATTCCACTGAATATTTTATCCTATGAACTTCTATCTTGCACCATATACTTTCAAAGCCATTAGTATCATGTCCACCAGATTCTCTACGTGAGTGGGCACAATTTATCTCTTATCATGAGTAATGCTCTGCCTGCATTTACCTTTTCCATCCCTGAAATATGCTATACCCTTCAATTTCTATCATGCCAGAACATGTTTTTCAGTTAGCCAAGTTTCACTGATACCAACAATCTTTGGAGAGATTGCATCAATCAATACCACAAACTTATTCTCTTTATTCCTAATGCTCCTGGCATTTGTGTACAGAAAAATTAGTGCATTGCCAGTGTTCATGAAGCTATTATCACTCCCTGTATACCCCATTTGGCTCCCAATATAGTATACAACCTTTAGTTTCTCAAGCCTCTATGTGTGTATGTGTATTTTTGTTATAGCAATCCCATCTGCAAAAGGTTGTAAATCTGCTTGGAAATTAATAATGTGGATGGAATAAAGAGCAGACAATGTAGAAACTATGCTCTGCACACCAGACATGGAATTTTTTCAACTACTTAACACTTCCAGTTAGCAAGGCAGGAGTTACACTGACACCAGATAATGCAAATCATCTAAAGACTTTTACAATTATCCATAATAGTGAGATATGAGACCACAGACAATAAGTGAAAGCAGAGATCCAGCTTGGTTATCCTCTAGGAGTGTTTCATAAACTTTGTTTCCAGGATCCCTTGGATTCAATGAAAACTTGTAAGGGTTCCTCCAGACATTTATAATATGTATTAGATGTAATTGCTGGGAAAAAACCTTCAGTGAATGGGGAAAACACTATCTGGCAAAAGAGTGTGGAAACAGTTTCAACTGTTGCTGTATGGCTCACCAGTTAAGGTGCAGTGAAGGAATAATTATGTTACTGAAATTATTTATTAAATGGTTATGCTATTTACTCATATTTACCAGTATGAGTAAATAGCATAAGTTAGATTTCTTTTTTTTTATAACAGAATTCAGTGCAACTACTATTGACATTGCCAAAGAGCAGTGCAGCTTATATTGTGAAGGAACATACACTAACCAAGACTTATTTAAATGAAAGTTTTAATAACTTTATCAACTTAAAAACTTATCAAATGATAAATTTCAGGGAAAAATTGATAGTGAATATGAGCCTTCCTACTCTGGTTGTTCTGTCAACATATTTATGCAAAAGTGAATTCTCCAGTCACTACAACCCTAACAAAACATTGAGATAGGTTGAATAGATGCCTTTACAAACAGTACACCAACCATTAATAATTTATGCTATGCAATGCAAGTTTATAAAAAACAAATTACACGATAACTACAATAATTAACTTTAATGAAAGTACAGATATTTCATACTAAAATTAACAGTATATCATCAATGTGTAGAAAAAGCAAATCAAAGAACAGGAATACAAGGCACATACAACATTTGGTTTAATATATTTTTTAATTTAATATTTTTGTACAAAATAATTTTAATCCCAAAATGTATAACTTTACTCTTTTATATATTAAACTGGCATCCTTTATCGTTTGCCCAGACTATCACCCTCTTTAAATTATCCTACAAGTCTCTACATTGATTTTGTACTTTGATTAACTATCATGCCCAATTTTGCATCATAAGCAAATGAATATTTCCCTTCAAATCATTTCCTATATCATTAATGTAAAAATTAAACAGCAATTTACTGTCAATATTGTATGGAAAATTGTTATCATACCTTTTTCCTTCAACATGAGTGCATTCACTATACATCACTTAGACTGTACATATTGCACCATTGCTGAATGTTAGCTAAATATATATTTATTAACAAATTAAATCATTACTTATAGATTAGTTTTTGAATTGAATGGATGAAGTCTTTTTTTAACATAACTGATCTGATGCTATACTGGAATCCAAAACCTAAGGATGAACACTATTTCATATTAAAAATTTATGGAATTTACAACAGTGGTAAAAAAACTTTTTTTATTATCATGATGTTTCGATCTTCACATCAAGAGCATCATCTGGAGCATACAAGACAAGCTGAGTTACATTATTAACTGTAAGCTAAAGAAACAATGATTTGATCACATGTTATTCTACTGGCATGACCTCTAGTGGGAAAAAAAAAATTACATCAAGCTAAATTCTATTTACAATGACAGGAATAGACATTCTTTCAGATGGTTTTCTTTCAGAAACAATGATGTCCTATTTTTGGTATTACAATTCTTAATTTTGCTTTTAAGATACTGGATTTTCTACAGTTCTGTTTATAGTTGTTCTTAGTGAGGAACGTTCCGTGGGTCAAATATATATACCTTCCATATGTTTGGGATTTTTAGACCATCATTATTGTTCAGATTGGGGTGGTTGATAATAAATCTCATGCTTCCTTGAATTTTCGTGCATACCATGTTTTGGTGCGATGTAGACAGCTAGAGCTTTTCCAGTCAATTCTGTATAAGGAATTCAGGGCATGATCAGAAAGGCCAGCTTCACCATAATTATTATATTTAATGTGTTGTTTATGTTCTTTTTGTCTGATAGGAATTGTGCATCGTGTTTCTCCTACATATGGTATGTTGCAAGTACAATAAATCCGGTATACCCCAGGGTGGGCTAGTGGAGGGAGTGGGTCTTTGGATGAGTTAAGCAAGTGTTTTAATTTTGCAGGAGGTTTAAAGGTGGCATTTTTGTAGTACTCTGTTTATTTTGTCTGATGTCACTTTAATGTAGAGAATGGTTATAGTTTTACTGTAGTCTGGTTTGTCTTTGTTTTTTTATTGAGGTCTTGTAGAGAATTTTGTTAATAGTGTTTTGACTGTATCTATTTTTTTTTGGAAAGTATTAAAGATAATTTAAAGTTCGTCTTTTAGTGCCTGTTCATTGGAATAGATCATCTGCGCCCTGTTTTTTAGCGTGTTGATGACACCTAGTTTTTGTGTTGGGTGGTGGTAGGAATTTATGTGTATATATTGTCTCGTATGTGTCGGTTTCCGGTAAACAGTAAACGAAAGTTTGCCAGAGGTGTGACAAGTGTATCCAGAAACAGAAATATGTTGTGTTTTTCAATTTCAATTGTATGCGTTTGTGTTGTTTGTTTAGGTGGCTAAGGAATGTGTAATGTCTGGCAGCCATGGGACCAGATCACGAAAACATTGTCAACGTATCTAAGCCAGACTTTGGGTTTTAAAGGGGAGGAACCTAAGGCAAGTTGCTCAAAATGTTCCATTTAAAAGTTAGCAATCGGGGAGATAATGGCGAGCCCATGGCTGTGTCTTCTTTTCGTAAGTAGAAGGCGTTTTGCCATACAAAATAACTCGACCATAATACATGCGCAAAGAGCGGCATGATATCTGGAGGGAATTTGTTCTGTAGGAGAAGAACGACAAAACCAGCCGCCATATTCAAAGTTCACCACAGTGAACAACAACCAACCAGAAGCAAGAAACAACAGGAGCCACCAATCACCCACAGGTATCGATAACATAGTCAACCTATCTAACCACGCTCTCAACAAGGACGAAATCTCTATACTTAACAAAGGTTTAAATTTTGCTATAGTACCGAAATCAATAAACAAACTTGAATTTATGTGTAATATTGAAAGAGGCCTAAGATTGATCCCTAATAACATAGCAGACAAAATACGTTTAGAAACTGCCAACATTTTAAATCATAACAAAACAATAACAAGCAATATTACTAAACATGAATTAACAGCGATAAAATCACTTAAAATAAATCCGAACACAGTAATAACCAGAGCCGATAAAGGAAATGCTACTGTTATTTTAAACCATACCACTTGCAGAGAAAAAAATAAATCTGCTGGTCTCTGACAATAACACATACAAATTAGTTAACTACAACCCAACCAATGGAATAAAAAACAAAACAGAGAAACTACTTAAGTTAATTACCACTTGGCCCGAAGATACGGTCAAAAAACTATTTCCTCACTACGCGCTCTCCAAAAATTTATGGGCTACCGAAAATTCACAAAGAAAACACACCGTTAAGACCTATAGTTGAAGGAATTGATAGGCCAATGTATCAATTCACAGGCGAAAATTATACTAATAAATAATCTTGCTATGCGAGTTTTTTCCGTTATTTATTGTGTACCGATATGTCTACTCACGGTTTACCTCTTTTAAAACCTAATGGAATGTGTTCCAGATGTTTGCTAGGAAGTCACTCTTGCTCTACCATAAAGCATGAAAACAGTTTTCATTATAACAGCAAAATGTAATCGATGTACCACAGCAGATCAGCTTGTAAGTTGTCTCCATTCAAGAACAGGTATGCAAGTATCTTGACAAACTGTTGCAAAGACTTCTGCAACAAGTTGGCATATACACCTGAAGGCTTGTCTTTTATCGACAGCTCATCATAGAGCAAGTTTTCAGTGGTGTTGTATCCATAAAAATTGGACAAGAACGCCAATGGGCCATTTAATTTTTTTTTTTTTTTTTTTTTTTTTTTTTTTTTTTTTTTTTTTTTTACAGATAAGAGTTGATTCTAGACAACACTTGTTCTGGCATGAAAGTGATACTTCTTACCATCAAGAATGTTCTTGAAAAGGATAGATATGGCAGTTCTTGGGTTATAAGTGCTGGAAAAAAAAAAAAAAAAAAAAAGACTGGTGAACAATATTGCAATGAAGTTCTTCATGTCTGATTGTTCCATGGTGCTGTATGCAAAGAATTTATTTTTATGGATGACAATGCCACACCATATCGTACACGATCAGTGGAGATACTTCCAGCACCCGAGAATATTAATTGAATCTAGTGGTCAGCATGTTCCTCAGATCTCAATCCCATAGAACATGTTTGGAAAGCAATAGGGTGATGCATTGCTGCTCAAAACCCACCTCCAGAAGAAAAACTAGACCTTATCCTCGTGTTTATCTCAAGAACTCCTGAATTACTTGATGCTGGTATGACATTACCAGAGCTGCATCACGGTTTGGAGTGGACATATTCCATACTGAAATCTCTCTTCACTTAATTTTCTGTGAGCACTGTACATTTATTCCTTAACTACATCCTTAGGAAATTTATAAATTTTTGCCAATATGAAATTTATAACACTATTTTTGTGTATTATAATTTATTAATATGCTAATAATAAATTGATGTCCACAATTGACTCTAGTCATGAAAGTTTTTCATATACCAGGTAAAAATGTTGTTCATTCTTAGCTTTTGGACACCAGTGTAGTTTTATATTACTCATAGAAATTGCAAAATTTAGAAAACATTTTATAGATGACCTATTATGCAAATAATATGCATGAAGCTTCTGAAATGCTTGAAATTTTAAAAGTTTTAAAAATTTCCATCTTTCTCTTGTAAAAGAATAAAACATAAGTTTCTGCAGAATTATCAAATATGAAGGAATCCCCTTGTTCCAGGGAATAGACAGAAGCACTGGCATACCTATTTAATACAAGACTTACAACAGCATAGGTTCTGAGAGTGGAAGAAAGTACTGATTTTTGTACTATAACAAGGTGACAAATGTTTTTTTTTTTTTTTTTTTACAAGGGAAATGCATATAAAGTGATATACTTAGAATTTGCAAAAGTCTTTGATAAACTGCCCAGCTGTTAAATAAATTGAAATGAATGGTATTGCATAACAGACTTCTGAGTTTGATCAATGACTGGCTTTCAGATGGGAATCAGAAAGTTGTATATGGGGGGGGGGGGGCCGGAGTGCAATATCCTGAAAGAGGAAGGTCACTAGTTGTGTGCCACAGGGGCCAGTTTTGGGACCATTGTTGTTCAATTTGTGTATTAACGATATTGGAATGGATTTAGCAGGTGATATGCAGATGATACAAAATTGGGGAGAGCAATGCAGAGTCAGGCTTTCCTGGAGGACAGGAATAGATTGCATGAATGGGAACGTACGAGGGTGGTCTGAAAAGTTCTCTGCCTCAACCATAGATAGCAACACTATCGGCAAGATTCTTTTTCTAAGTTGGTACATCAGTCATAAGCATCCATGTGAAATTGCAAGTCATTCTATCAAGTAGCTTGTTTTATACGGCTGTCTGAAGAAAAAGTGATGTCTGTATCCCTTGAAATGGATAAAATTGAGTATCATGCAGTTATAAAATTTGTAATAAAAGAAGGTTTAACGCCAAAAGAAATTCATTCGAAGTTCATAAAAGTTTATGGATACTCTTCTCCTTCATTTCTGACAATTAAGAAATGGGCTGCCGAGTTTAAACATGGCTGTACCAGCCTTGAAGATGATCCACGTGAAGGATGTCCAAAAAGTGTAACAACACCAGAAATCATTGATTAAGCGATATGGTAACGGATGACTGGGGAGTCAAAGTGCGTGAAATTGCTGAGACTATAGGTATTTCAAAAGAATGTGTAGGATATATTTTGCATGCAGAATTGCAATTGAAAAAGCTTTGCGCAAAGATGGGTGCTCCGCTTTCTCACAGCAGATCAAAAATGCACTCACATGAAAATCTCTGAATAGTGCTTGAAGTGTTTTAACAAGAATAAAACTGATTTTGTGCATTGATTTATTACTATGGATGAGACTTGGATTCACCATTACACACCAGAATCCAAACAGTGGCCAGAAGCCAGTTGTTCAGCACCAAAGAGGACAATGTTGCTTCCATCAAGAAGGAAAGGTCATGGCATCGGTGTTTTGGGATGCTAAAGGCATTTTTTTAAATTAATTATCTTGAAAAGGGTAAAACAATAACTGGGAAATATTATTCCGATCTTTTAACCAGACTATACAAAAATATTCGTGAGAAAAGACCCAGTTTTCAGAAGAAAAAAAATCATCTTTCATCAGGACAATGCACCTGCCCAGAAAGGTGTTTTGGCAATGGGAAAATTAAGGGATCTGTTGGAACATCCACTCTATTCCCCAGATTTGGCTCCCTCTGACTTCTATCTCTTCCCAAAACTAAATTTCTTCCTTGCTGGTCAGCATTTTTCTTTGAATCAAGAGGTGATTGCAGCTGTAGAGGGGTATTTTGCAGATCTTACTGAGAACCACCACAGGGATGGAATAATGGCACTGGAGCATCTCTGGAATAAATGTAGAACATTTATTCCAGCAATGCATAATCTCCCTTAGTCTTAAGGGAGATTATGTTGAAATATAAAAATAATTTTAAAATTATAAATTGTTTTTTCATTGTTAGGCCAAGAACTTTTCTGACCACCCTCTTATAGTATAACCAAGTGGAACAACTTTCAGCAGCTAATCATCTCTAATACAAAGTATTGTAATAATAAGGTGCGACACCTTTTGGCAACTCATATATGAAAATATGTCTTCTGCATTACTTCAACCTTGGTATCATCTCTGGATCTGGCTCCCACTGATGAAACCTCAATAAAGGTCGAAACCAGTCTGGATAGTGACCCTTCCCATAATGCATATCATTATACATGTCTGCAAGGAGATGTTCTTTGCATTATGGGATACTAAGGCAAGTGATGTGAAGTCACACTATGTTTACCACAAGTTGTCCTGAAAATACTTCATGCACAAACTTTGTTTGCTTACACTTGGATAAAGGATTAAATCAAATATATAATTTCTTGGTATCTTTAATTTACAGCATGAACATAGTGTAGCCATTTTCCTTTATTCCCCTCAGCTGTCACTCACTTGAGTAAATTACTGTTCACAAACCATGCTGCTCCCATAGAGTTTCATATCCCCATCTATCCATTCCAGAATTATATCATTAACCAATTTTTTCAAAGTGAGGGTGGTTTGAAAAAGTTAGTTATTGAATAGTCCATAATTTGATACCTCTGTCTTGGAGCTCCTATATGTAGCCAAACTATTTTGCCTTTTTCTTCCCTGTTCCTTTTCTCCCCCCCCCTTCTCTCAGAACATTCATTGAACTTGAGACTTAAATATCCTGGTAAGACACAATGCTAATTCTCATATTCACTTTCTTGTAATGTATGAGCAGACATCCCATCTAACCATAAGGCAATATTCATAATGAGATTTTCTAATATCCTAGGTACCTCCAATTCATCTACCTCTAATCCCCACTCAAATCTGTATCTGTCCCATCTGCCACTACAATTTCTACACCTAGATGTTATCTAGAATCATGACCAGAACAACTAAGGCTATGAGAGAGTATGTCTTAACTGTGCATGTGTGTTCTTCTGGCTGGTTTGTCTGCTTGGTGGAATGAAAAACCAGAGCTTCTAGGAGATCACTTGAATGACATCTTTGCAAAATGATCACTCAATAATTCAACTATTCATTTTGGCTTCTATCATTCAAATTTAATCTTTCATTCGAAAATTTTGATTGGGGTGTTCAGACACATAATAATGAGAAAGACCTACTAATGGACTATTCTAAGTATAACCATTTAGTTTTAGTATTCATTCAGCACAAAATGCAGTTTCACATATGCTGAAAATCTATAAGTGCTCCTGACAATGATTTTGTGTTGTTCCATAATCTCAACTACAATGAAAACATGGAAAGTTTAGCTGCCCTTGAATGTATTTTACATAAAAATTAGATAAAATCACATGCTTAATGAATGTTAGAAACAATTATGCATTAATAAAATTGAACCTTTTATACGAGAGGGAGAAAAACTAATATAAAACAATACCTTTAATTTATACATATAACCAGGATCTGTATGAAGAGTAAAAGGCCACCATAATTTAACATCTGGAATTTCAATTATTCCTTTTAATCCCTTCTGCTGGCTAACCAATACCCCGTTTTTGTCATAAACTTCAATATAACATGATGGAGGATTTTTTTCACTGCCATCCCAACTTATATTATAGCAAATTATACCTATTAAATGAAACATGATTAGTGTAAACAGTGATAATAATCATAAAGTAGTTTCATAGAAACTAGCAATTTTATTAAATGAATTAATAAGTACAATATATTGTAAATATTGTAAATCCTGGTTCAGAATAATATTTTTACACACTGAAAAGATTTTTATATATATATATATTTCATCATCAAGACCATGATCAAGAACTGCAGTCTTTTTTTAAGCACATTTGTAAAAGACAAACATGTATCAGGTTCATCATGGTCCACCTAAGTGAAACAACTCAAAAAAGATACCGATTTTGACTAAACATAGAGTGAGAAAAAAATTGTCAAGCAATTTCAATTTTTTTTTTTTTTTTTTTTTAAACAGCTTGCTAGTAATAATTACCACTTTATAAGAAAACAAAAATATCTCAATTCCACCTCCATTTCAATGGGCAGTGGAGTCACCTTCAGGCAGCAGTGATTTTAATTATTTCTTCCAGATATTAAGAGTGCCATGTGAATGTAATCTTACTCTAATCTTCTTGTCTTTTGTTTACCCCAAGTAATATTCATCAAGGAATGTAGATAATATTGCAAAAGGTCCAGAAGTGACTGATAAGGTGGTTTCTGATCTCTAGAATGTAGAATATGAAGAAAGGTTGAAAAAATGCAATTTGCAAACTCTAGTGGATAAGAGGAGGAGTGTATATGAGTGAGAGAGAAAATGGAAGTTGGTAAAGGGTTTTTATCTGAGATTTCAATGTACATCATGAAAAGAAATTTTGATGGCATGCAAATTTTTTTTGATGAGCTTTAAGATTTCCAAACACTTTGAACGTTGTTTCCAATCCAAGACTTACTAGAGGAGATTACATGAAATACACTTCTGAAAGCTGCTCACCTTTGATTCCTTTTCCTTTTAAAATCTTCTTACATACTTTTTTCTTTTCAATACAATATCGAATTTCATCGTGCTCAAAACTATAAATGCCGATCACTTCCAATGTCGAATCCTCTATAGAGAGAGATAGCATTGACTAGTTATTGTTGATAATGATATCTTCATGTTGGTTCAGGACACAAGAGCATGCAGATATCACTATCAACAATAACATAGTCAATGAAATTGACTTATTTCTTGTGTCTTCTCTCCATATGAATCAGTGCACATTTAGAACATGATATTAACAGTGACTAGTCTATGTCCTGAACATAAATCTACCAGTTATTCAGTATTAACTTTTCTCTTTTAAGGTAGGCTAACAATTTTTCCAAAACATTTCTATATGTCTGATATTCATTTCTTACTCTGCTGTTTAGATCTACAACAAGGAACTTTCTAATAACCTGAAGCTTCCCCTGCCTCTTCCTTAATAGAACCTTCTCCTGAACTAGGCACAAGTAAGAAGACCACCTTTGAGTCTAGTGTTAAAGACTATAGCTACTCCTTCCTTTCACTAATTATTACTATCTAAATTTGTGGTTATTTAGAAGAATCTCACCTGTTTTTGTCTTATTTGTTTCAATAATGCCAATTATGTTCGTGTGGTACTTCTGTCAATTCCACGTCTTTTCCCATTGACTCTTCTTGTATTTAATATGAAGGTCTCTGTCCACTTATCTAGTTTTGATGCTCAAAGTGACTCCTACAGATGATTATGGATGATAAAATCTCAGTTTTGCTATACAGAAGTGAAATGTGACTGCAACAACATGGTGAATCCTTTTCAATAACACATTTAAACCTGGCTGACAATTCTTGTAATGCCAATTTTCCATCCTCCATGTTGATAAACAATGCATGTAAACCTTTCTTGATCAGGATACATGTCATACCACCTCATGTAAGAATTGTTACTTTAGAATACCAGTTATGACCTAGTATTCTAGGACTTTAAGATAAGTCCTAGGTTTTTTTTTATTTCCTCCTCCAAAAGTTGGCATTTCATAAGACTAGGATATATATACTATTATAATTATTAACCCAAAGGAGTAAGTCAATAGGAGAGTTCCAACCCAAAACAATCAGGTGAGAACTCTGTTTACACTTAGTCCTGAATGTTCTTGCAGTCCTGTCAAAGCAATCTAATTGTAGTTCAAAAATGGATAATAATGATATTAGGTATCTTATCTAGATGGCTATTGGTGCATTAATGATATTTATATTAGGTATGCATAGTAGGATTTTATTTTGGAAGAAAATAATGAAGAGGGCACTAGCAAAGAGGATGAAACAGAGAAAGATTAATAAAAGAGTGATAGAAAACAGGAGATGGATAGAGTCAGAATGCTGGGAGAAACTAGAGATAAGAATTTTTTTTCTTCTTCTTTCTGTGTGTTATCAGATGATGGATGGAATGAAAAGAGATATTCCTTGCTGCTTGTGTTAGAAGCAGAGAGAATTTTTTTTATACATGACTAAAAATTCACACGTATGCACAGTAATTAACTTTTTAATATGTAAATATTTCATCTTAAGTATCATAAGACATCATCAGTACAGTTATTAAACAATAATAGGAATTGCATTCAAAAAAACATTAGTGCACATGCTTAGATTGGAATTCCTATGTATACAGTAGCGTGTTTAAGGATTAAAAACTATTGGGCTGTAATTAAATTAAATTAAAATATAACTGACAAATTTATTTAAGTTAAGGGATATTACATCCCATATTGTTTCTTAGCTGAATAAGAAACTCAAGAGTTTCATGCCGAATATAGAAACTATATAAACTCTCGAGTTTCTTATTCAGCTAAGAAACAATATGGGATGTAATATCCCTTAACTTAAATAAGTTCATGTTGCCAAATTGAAGCCTTTGGCTCTTCATATAATTAGCATTGATAAATTTATTTTATAAAATTGAGGATACCAATTTCCCAAACCTTTAGAATAGTGAGACAGTCATTCCAGTTAAGATTGGAGTCTGTGACATAAGGCCTCAGCACTTTCTTTATACAAACTCTTGTTTATATAAGGATCTATGTGGTAGCTTGTTGTTTTGCCATTGGATCCTATGGCTAGCATTTTTAACTCCAAGACAAGTTACAAGAACATGGCACTTCGTATACACCAGGTAGAATCAATGGTGAGTGTCTTTTGGAGAAGGTAACAAATTGTGAATTTGGTTGATTGGTTTATTATAGGTGGCAGCAAGTTTATATTTTTTTATACATGAAATATATGACCAGATTGGAACTATTTTCCTGACTGTGACTGTTTCAATTTTGGGAATGCAGTTTCAATCACATTGGCTGAAAGCTAAGTAGGCCAGTGTGGAAAGAGCCTTTTATTTTACTTCTCTGGTAATCACGGGAAATGGACAGAGTATAATCATGAAAATGTTCTACAGTATAAGAAAAGCTGTCCTCTGTAATATGTTAAACATGTTAAACAGAAATAACAAGACAACTTTCTTCTGTGTGGGGGGGAGTTCCAAAATAACCCAAGAATATATATCCTTTTTCCCTTAAAAAAATAAAACTTCTCTAACAGAAACTTAGAACACATGATGAATAATGCAACCTTCTTGGCACTTTGCAATCTATGCAATTATTTGGGGGGGGGGTTCCAAAATTCTCTTCTCTTCATCTCTAACACAAACTGAGAACACATGATCCCAATATATACCCCCATTTGATGAAGTCATAGATCAAAAAAAATAATGATGATTAAGAGAAAATCCTATCTCTGCTCTGCATTTCCAATACTGGTAGTAAGTACTGATAGTAATCCAAATCAAAGTAAGATATCTTTGCTAGCCTCTCTTAAAATGTAATTAATTCTTTCGGTTGGCTAGTCTGGACACCTATCTTTGATAAAAAATCAATTTGAATACAATAGTATAAAATATTAATATTGCCTATCTCAGCATTTCCCAGATTTTTCCTACAATGGAACACTTCACAAATCCTGAAATTTTCATGGAAGACCTTGGTTATTTTGTAATGTATTAATAACACTGGCCAACAACAAAAAAATTTTTTTCTGCTGATTATGATCTGACACCTGTTTTTTACTAATTTCGGTGCGCTGATTTCAAATATCAAACCCATTTTTCTCTATCACATAAGGTTTTTCCTCTGTGGCATTTTCTTTTTGCTAATTTGTAAGTTTTTGATAGTTTTAAGGAGGCAGTACTATTTTGAGGATCAAAAAAATCGATTTTTTAATATTATTTTCTGAAAGTGTGTACTTTTAAAAATCTGTTCCTAATTTTTTATCAAGAAATTCGAAAAATCCTGAAGATATAGCCTATTATTCAAAGCGGTGCACAGATCAGAATTGGAGCGCTCACCGCTCTTGCTTGTTAGTAAACGAATAAATGCGTAAGAGCCTGCAACGGCACGTACTGGCGCTTTGAATGCGAGAGAGGCCGATAACCAACCTAATATATTCAGGTGATGAAAAGTAGGCGATGACACTGCCTAAAACAAATGAATGCTATATGCGTCATAGCAGACAAAGAATGATCAAAATCAGTCAATCGTTAATCAATCATGAAAGTATGATGAGCGCTTATAACGTTTCAATAAAGTCTCTGGTTTTTTTTTTGTCTTGTTAATTGCATGTTAGTCAGCAGTGAAGAAAACACATCATGTCTACTACTCAAAATTGTGTCAATAGTGTAGTTTCCTTCTGCTACATTTGTGGCAGCTTTACTGTTCCCAGTCAAAGGACAAATATCACCGATTTCGTTAAGAAAGTGTACGTTCTTTACTTTATTTTACTTTTACGTAAAACTTGCAGATCAGGTCAGGTCATGGGCTCCAAATAAAGTATGTAAGTCATGTGTAGAAAATTTATGACAGTGGAGCAAGGGAGAACGCCAAAAATTAGCTTTTGGCATTCCAATGATTTGGCATGAACTGAAAAATCACGTAGATGATTGCTATTTTTGTTTAGTTCAGACTTCTGGTTATAATAAGAATAAGAAAAAATTGTGAATCCAAATCTCGACTCAGCAATTCGGCCAGTTGCTCATTTCAATGAAATAGCCGTGCCAATTTATAAAGGACTTCCTTTACTTGAGAACGAGCATGATCGGGATATGCCAGACGTTCTTGAAGAGCAAGACCCAGATGTTGATTTAGACAATGAAAATTTAATTTCTAGTTCTGGACCGCAACGTTTTACTCAAGCGGAATTGAATGACTTAGTAAGAGATTTAGGCCTATCAAAGGAATCATCGGAATTGTTAGCTTCAAGATTAAATGGAAAAAATTTACTGAGCAAGATACAAAGATAACTTTTTATCGTAGCAGGGAAAGTAATCTTGTACAATATTTTAAACACGAGTGTGGGTTTGTTTACTGTAACAATGTGTCAGGTTTACTAATTGAAATGAGTGTTGTACAATATCATCCAAATAAGTGGCGTTTATTTATCGACAGTTCAAGCAGAAGTATCAAGTGTGTCTTACTACACAATGGGAACGTATATGGCTCAATTCCTATTGGCTATTCAGTCCACTTAAAGGAAACATATGAGGACATCAAAAAGGTTCTAAAGTTATTAAAATATACAGACCATAACTGGATCATCTGTGTGGATCTAAAAATGGTGAACTTTTTACTTGACTTTCAAAGAGGATATACAAAGTTTCCGTGTTTTCTATGCTTCTGGGATAGTCGAGCTAGAAACCAACACTGGAGTCAGAAACATTGGCCTCTTAGAATATCCTTAAATGTTGGAGAACAGAATGTTATAAATCAACTGTTAATCGACAGAGAAAAAATCATTTTTCCACCTCTACACATCAGACTAGGTCTTATGAAGCAGTATGTTAAAGCTTTAGATTTACAAGGTGACTGTTTCCAATACATATGTGAAAAATTTCCGCGACTTAGTTATAAAAAAATTAAAGCCGGTGTATTTGATGGACCGCAAATTAGAACTTTAATGAGAGACTCAAATTTCATCAACTCTATGAATGAAATTGAGAAAGAGGCCTGGACTTCATTTACGATGGTTGCGAATAATTTTCTTGGAAACAAAAAAGCGTGCAATTACAAAGATCTAGTGGAAACAATGCTTGAAAATTTCCAGTGCCTCGGTTGCAACATGAGCATAAAGCTTCATTTCCTATACAGTCATCTTGATAGATTTCCCGAGAATTTAGGTGCTGTAAGCGATGAACAAGACGAAAGATTTCATCAAGACTTAAAAACTATGGAAGATCAGTACCAAGGAAGATGGGATTCTCACATGATGGCCGACTACTGTTGGAGTATTCAAAGGGATTGCCAAAACAGTACACACAGCAGAAATTGCTACAAACAAAAATTTATTCCCTGAAACTCATGTGTAAGTAAAATTGTTATTTTTTTTTTTTATAAATATTCTTGTAATTTTTAATGAATATTTTTAAGTAGTTATGTATCTAATTATTGGTCTCTCTCACATTCAAAGCACCAATACGTGCCGTTGCAGGTTCTTATGCATTTATTCGTTTACTAACAAGCGAGAGCGGTGAACACTCCGATTCCAATCTGCGCACCGTTTTGAATAATAGGCCATATCTTCGGGAATTTTTCGAATTTCTTGATAAAAAATTAGGAACAGATTTTTAAAAGTACATACTTTCAGAAAATAATATTAAAAAATAGATTTTTTTTGATCCTCTAAATAGTACTGCCTCCTTAAAACTATCAAAAACTTACAAATTAGCAAAAAGAAAATGCCATACAGGAAAAACCTGATGTGATAGAGAAAAATGGGTTTGATATTTGAAATCAGCATGCCCAAATTAGTAAAAAACAAGTCTAATATAAAAGTCAGCAAAAATTGTGTTGGACAGTGTAATTAATTATGGCATAATCATAAAGAATATTAGTACACTTATGTATACGGTGACATGTTGACAAATATAAAATTACATTTAAATCAATTATCGATCACTGCACTAATGAAATCTTGTAGCATATTGTAGTTTCCTCAGGCCAAGATCATTAAATTAATTTGTGCTGATTTTCATTGACATATCCCATTCTGATCACCAAAAATTTATAATATTATTATAAGTACTTACGAGTGAATGCAGACTTTTTCTCCTGTGTGCTGGTAGTTTTCCCCCTCCTTTTGTACATCCTGGAGATCGCTTTGTAGGCTGGAGGTGGATGAATGAATCACTATCTGTTGCATCACAAACACCTTCAATATGAGATTTCTTAACAAAATTAAACAAAGTACCTTGTCTCTTATTCATATTAAAATTTAAATCTGTAGGCCTATTACTTTTAAAAAATCACAACTCCAGTTGTCAAACAAGTACTTATTTCGTAACAAGTTCGTAAATACGTTCTTTACGAACTTGTAAAGAACGTATTCAGTATTACTAGATTTGAAAACTGGATACAGACTACCATGATCTTCAATTTCAATGGAAAAATTTTCTTCATACTTCCTTGCTGATTGGTCACTAACATTTGCAACGCAGATGTTATTTCGTTCAGTTTTGAGAACAGAGGATACATCGCCCATCGTTATAATCTGCTTGCATGCAATTTTTATGACCGGTCATAAAGAGTGGTATTCCCTTTCCCGAATTACTTCCATGTTTAAAAATACACGCCTTTTGGGGGAAAGACACGATTGTTTGGAATAAATGAATGTTAAGTTGTGGTTCTCAGTTGAAATAACTGAAATTATACTAATGTCCTAATAACAGACAGCAGCTACTATTTTTTTTTAACACTTCATATCTTAGACTGGAATTAAGAGGATCATATATAGTGATATTCTTGGCCTAAACAAAAGCATTTGATAGATTACCACATGATAAATTGGTGTACAAGCTGTAGAGGATTGGAATGGATGGTATATTGGTTAGATGTATCAGAGATTAGCTCTCTAAGCAATATGGAACACTGTCTCAAAAAAGGAGAGCAGCCAGTGACATGTTAAACAGCAGTGTCCAAAGAACAGAACCCCAGAGTTCTGTTCTTGGGACAATTTAGCCAACCAAATTGTATTCTTATTGGCTTAAACCAAAATTTCAAATGATGGTACAAAATGACAGAATTTCATGCCAGCTGAGGCGTCGCCAGGTTAAACAAGGGCTCCGTTGTTTTCGCCAGGAAACCAGGGTAAATAGTGAAAAGTCAGCTACTGGAACAAATCATAAAACTCACCCAACTCAACATCGGAGTTCAAGATCAATGCTATCAACAAAATAAGCCTGAATGGCAAAGAAATGGAGTTAGCCGAGGAAATGGATAAGTACTGGATCGACATAATAGGGGTGACTGAAACAAAAAAGTCAAAAACTGGCGAGATCTTTCTAAGCAATAAATACAAAATGTTATATTCAGGCAATGACAATCAAGGAAAAGAAGGAGTAGCCATAGTATTCAACACTAAATATGAGGCATTCTGACACAAAGGTGTCAGAACATCCTTTGTTCTGACACCTTTGTTAACCACAAAAAAAAAAAATAAAAAAAATAAAAAAAATCAGCTAACGCCTTTTTTTTATTCCCGTATATGGGAGTAGGCGAGGCCATTTAGCCCTATCTAACTTTTGGAGACTGAGTGGGCAGTTCAATCTCCACTGGTACCCAATCAGAGACAGATGACCCAAAGCTATCACGAAGTGAAGAGAGACGGCTCAAATGTGCCGCCATCTCGTGGTCCCTAATCCTAACACAATATATTTAATGTCTGAAATAATGTGGGTTCTACGGTCGATTTTCTTGAGTTTACAGGACGAAAAACCCGAGTTTCCGGGAGGAAAAACCTGCTTGCCCGTGCCAGAGATAGACTAACTCGGGAACCGGTCGAAAAAAGACTTAGAAAAATTTCCTCTAGTCGACGACTAGACTCGAAACGAAGTCTTCCTTCGTGCGGTCAAGCGCGGTGGTGTGCAAACGCCACATCCACTGAGCTACACAGGCTCTTGTTGTTAACCACACTCTTCTTTAATTTCTAGAGATGACCTCTTGTTCTTCCATCACTATCACACAGCTGAAACATTTCCCCTGCATCAATCCTATAAAAACCTTTCAGTGATTTAAATGTTTCTATCATATCCCCTCTTCTTCACCTATCAACCAATCTCTGCAATCCACAAGCTCTCAATATCAATGTAGGGGGCATTTTTTATATCACTCACCAACTTGGTCACTCTTCTCTGAACCCTCTCCACAGCCTCCTCATCTCCAAGGAATCCAGGTGACCAGATCTGAGCACATTAATCCAAATGTGGAAGTATCAATGCTTTATAAAGGGGAATAATAACCTCTTTACCTCTGGATATCAGTATGTTCCTCAACAACCAAGTAATCCTATGTACAATCTTGGACACCTTAGCAATGTGTCCTCTGAACTTCATCTCCCTATCTACCAACACCCCTAAGTTCCTAGCCTCATCAATCTTTTGGAGTACCTTTCCATCAATGTAGTACACTTATTTGTGCCTATGGTCCCACAGAAGGTTCTACTAAGGTAGAAGTAGAGGAATTTTTTGAGACTTGAGAGAGAGAGAGAGCAACTGACACAATGAAAAAGGAAAAGTTGGTCCTTGTTGGGGATCTAAATAGCAGAGTAGGAAGTGATTGTCAGACATACAAAAATGTTTTGGGAAAATTTGGAGAAAAGAGCAAAGCTAATAATAACGGCAAATACCTGTTGGATTTCTGCTCAGGACATGGACTGGTTATTACTAACACTATGTTCCAACATAAAAATGTGCACAAATTCACATGGAGAGAAGAGGCAAGGAATAAGAAAAGTCTCATTGACTATGTTATTGTTGATAGTGATGTTTTCTCCCTGGTGCAGGACACCAGAGTGTACAGAGGATTTGAAATTGGAAGCGATCACCATTTAGTCTTAAGCAGGATAAAAATGAATTTCATATTGAAAAGAAGAACACTTAAGAAAGTTTTAAGTGAATAAAAGTTGAGCAGCTCTCAGATGTGAACTATAGACTAAAACACACAAATATTATTCAAGAAAATATGAAAGAGTTTGAGAACAGGAACCAAACTTTAGAGATTCAGTGGCAAGCTCTGAAGAAAACACTGATTGATTCAGCCAGAGAGGCATGTGCTGAGGTTGTCTGCAAGGATGGAAAAAATGGGAACTCCATGGTGGACACAGGAACTTAAAGAGGCAGTGAAGGAAAAGAAGAAAGCACATCAAAAGTTCCTAGTGCTCTTAGAGAATACAGAGAGGAGTGAGGGATGCAGGTGAGCAATCAAGGAACATAGTGGTCAAGAGATGTGATGTATGGAGCCTCTATGATCTCTGGTGTGTGTGTAAGATAGGATGCCAGAGGTGTGTTTGCCTGGAGGGATGATAGAAAATGTGGCTACGGCAATTAAGAGGGGTGAAAGGATGGATGAAATGATTGTGATGGTGGGCACGAATGACTTGAGAGGCAGTGTAAATCAGGCGGTGAGAGATCTGAGATTCTTGCTTGAAGTTGTGCAAAAGAAAACGCAGAGAGGGAAGATTGTGTGTGTGTTGCCCAGATATGATAGTGACGAGCTGAGCAGAAGAGCAGCAACACTGAATCACATAATAGCCAGAATGTGTGAGAAGAGAGGATTGGAATACGTGGATGCTTGGAGGGCGTTTGAGGACAGAAGGGAACTGTATGCTAGAGACTGCTTACATTTGAATGAGGAAGGACGAAGGCATCTGGAAAGATTGCTGTTTTCTGAACGAGTCAGTGTGGCAATGTAGGGAAACTAGAATTCCCAGGGTGGATGGTAGCAGGGGTGGCCTCTTGTGGGAATCGGTGCTTGGGAGAAGGGGGACAACATCAGGTAACATTGAGCCCAGGGGGTTGAGAGGGGACAATGATAGGTATAGAAGCAGTGACATTTTTATGCTCTATACTAACACCAGAGTATCCAAAATAAAGAAGATGAATTAGTGGTGCTGATAGCATCAACCTAGCCAAAGATTATTGGGATCTCTGAGACGTGGTTGACAGAGGATGATATAATAACTGGAATTGAAGTGGCAGAGTACAGCATTTTTCGGCAGGATAGCAAAACATGGTGGTGGAGTACTGCTTATGATAAGTGATGACTTATGTCCTCTAAGAGTGGAGGCTTTAGAAGGCAGCAACACAAATGGTTCTGACAGTATATGGTGTGAGGTAGAAGTGGCCAAGACAGGATTTAGTGGAATGTTGCTATAAACCAGGGAGCACAGAGGTTGGGGACCAGGAGATGTTTAGGCAGTTGAGCTTGGCAAGTGCAAGAAGAATGATTATTATGGGAGATTTTAACTGCAGTATAAGCTGGGAAGAGGAAAATGCAAGTAGAAAGAAGGGGAGAGAATTTCTGGAATTCTTAAGGGACAAATGTGCTGCATGTACTAGAGGAAACAAGAGGTTCAAGAGTTTTGGATTTGGTCATAGCATCAGAAGAGCTGATAATAAGTGAGATCTACTACCGCTCTTATGCAGTGGCACTATCTTACCTTCCTTCCATTCCCTGGGTACCTTTCCTGCAGTTCCTGTTTGATATCGTTTGTCATCCACTTGACACCAAATTCTGTCCGCTTCTTCACTCACGGAATATAGCTTACTATTACTGCTAATAAATAACCTTTCGTAATTTCCCAAGCACTAATGATATCCTGGCCTTCCAATTCTGCCCTCCATGGAACTGCCCCTAGTTGATACCTAAGACTATTATAATCACCAACCTTATAATTCCATATACGTTCCCTTTTCTTTGATACACCTGCATGTCACTTATAATTAGATACTGGAAGTGTCTAATTATAGGCCTGTTTGTGTGTCATTAGTAGTTGTTAAGGTCTTGGAGAAATTAGTGAGGGACTATATACAGTGTTAGGCAGTTGAGGGTAATGTTATTTGTGAGAATCAACATGGATTTGTTAAGTGGCACTCTTGCTTTAGTAATATGATTGTCTTTTATAATAAAGTGAGAAGAGCAGTTGATGAAAGAAAGGCATATACTGCCATTTTTTTGGATTTTGCAAAGGCATTTAACAGGGTGCCACATGATAAACTGATATTTAAGTTACAGCACATGGGTTTAAATGTCGGGTTAGTCAAATGGATTCAGGATTGACCGACTGATAGGTATCAGAGAGTTGTGTATGGTGGGGAAATAGCAAAGAAGCAAAAGGTCACAAGTGGGGTCTCACAGGGCTCAGTAATGGGACCTGTATTGTTAAACCTTTATATCAATGATATTGTCAATGGATTGCAAGAGGACATTCAGTTGTTTGTGGATGATGTGAAGCTGAGAAGGGTTATCAGTAATAGTGCAGATGTGGCACCTTGCAAGACAATGGGATGCTGCATACTCTGTGGGAGGAGTTATACTGGAGGAAGTAGGGAAGACAAGAGATCTGGGGTTGATGATTGATAGAAACCTGAAATTTAGGGGACATATTGCAAAGGTGGTGAAGGTAACACAGAGGATTACTGCAATAATGAGAAGAACACTGACCTGCAGAGATAAAAGGGTTATCATTCCATTGTACAAGTCTCTGATCAGAACACACTTAGATTATTGTTCTCAGATTTGGTCCCCAGGATTTGAAGGGGATAAATTAACTGTGGAAAGGGTACAAAGGTGGATAACAAAGATGGTTTCAGGACTGTACAATATTAGTTATAAGGATCGGCTGAAGGAATGTGGACTGCAGAGTTTGGATAGAAGAAGGAGAGGTGATGTGATTCAGACTTTTAAACTGTTGAGAGGCAGTTACAGGGTAGACATTGTAGAGTTCTTTCACTTGGTGGAACAATGGGAAAGAGCGATGAAAAGGGGCCATCCATGGAAGTTACGAAAAGAGACTTTGCACAAGAGGGTGAGGAGTGGTTTCTTTGCATGGAGGATGGTTGAACCTTGGAATGCATTGCCTGAGAGAGTAGTTGGAACGGGAATGGTCAATGGAATCAAGGAGTGGTATGATAAACTTTGCGTTTCCTAAAATGGACCTCCCACGATGAGTCTTTGGACTCCATGGAGGCCTGGATAATAATAAAATGTAAGAAAGCTAAACACTGTGTAAAACTAGCTAAACAAAAGTAACGGGAGGACTTTGGCAAGAACATAGAAAATAAATATCAAGAAGGTGGCAAGATATTCTGGAGGTTGTTGAAGAAGCTCAGAAATGGAGGACAGAGTGCTGTAAAAGGAATTAGAAATGATAAAGGTGATATGGAAACAGGAGAAAAATATATCCTTGAAGTATTATTATTATTATTCCAGGCAACTCCAAGGAGTCGACAGACTCATCGAGGGAGGACCTAAGATCATGTCAAGAACTATTCGGTATTCACACAGTATCTATCATACCTCGCCTTTAACTCATTTGGTCATAGCACCCACAACAGACTCTGGCAGCTTATTCCACTCATTCACCACTCTCCAAGCAAAGAACCTAGCTCTAACACCCCTGTTAACCACACTCTTGTCCAGCTTCCATGTATGGTCCCTAGTCCTCACATCACCAGTCCTATTCTCAAAAATATCTTTGAATTAATCTTATAGAAACTCTTCAGTAATTTGAATGTCTCAATCATATCACCCCCTTTTCCACCTATCAACCAATTTTTGCAACCCACAAATCTTCAACCTGTTCTCATAAGGTTCATTCCACAGACCTGCTATCGTCTTGGTCACTCGTCTCTGGATCCTCTCCACCTCCTCCCCATCAAGAAGAAACCCTGGCACCCATATCTGGGCACAGTAGTCTTGATGGGGTCTTATCAAGGCTTGATACAGAGGAACAATAACTTGTTTGTCTCTGCTTATTAAAGTATTTTTTTGATGAGCTGATTAGCCACTTTTGCAATGTGCCCCTAAACTTCAATTCCCTATCCTTGTCTAATTATAGGCCTGTTTGTGTGTCATTAGTAGTTGTTAAGGTCTTGGAGAAATTAGTGAGGGACTATATACAGTGTTGGGCAGTTGAGGGTAATGTTATCTGTGAGAATTAACATGGATTTGTTAAGGGGCACTCTTGCTTTAGTAATACGATTGTCTTTTATAATAAAGTGAGAAGAGCAGTAGATGAGGGAAAGGCATATACTGCCATTTTTTTGGATTTTGCAAAAGGCATTTAACAGGGTGCCACATGATAAACTGATATTTAAGTTACAGCACATGGGTATAAATGTCGGGATAGTCAAATGGATTCAGGATTCACCGACTGATAGGTATCAGAGAGTTGTGTATGGTGGAGAATTTATCAAGGAAGCAGAAGGTTACAAGTGGGGTACCACAGGGCTCAGTACTGAAATCTGTATTGTTCAACCTTTATATCGATGATATTGACAATGAATTGCAAGGGTACATTCAGTTGTTTGTGGATGATGTGAAGCTAGCTTCATCAATCTCCTGGAGTACGGTTACAATGAAATATACTGCTGCTAATCTTTTCACCCCTAAATGCATAACCTTACACTTTGCCACATTAAATTGACATCCAGTTTCACTAGCCTAGTCCTCCAAACTATCCAAATCATCCTGCAAAATTTTGACATCCTGTGCACTCACAATTGCTCTACCCAACTTTGCATCATCAGCAAACAAGTGAACACTTCCTCTCAGATCCTTTCCTATATCATTGATGAACAAATTTAAAAGTAGTGGTCAAAGAACAGAACCCAGCGGCACACCATTGATCACAAGCCATCTTTTGGATTCAACTCCTGAATAAACCACTCTCTGGTATCTCTCCATCCACCACCCTCTTATCCATCTCACCAACCCTATATCCATCCCCATCTGCTCCAGTTTACTGATTAGAGTTCCATGTGGTATCCTGTCAAAGGCCTTGGCAAGGTCCAGTAGAATCACTGTAAACCCATTATCCTTATCCAGTTCAGCCATCACCATGTTATAAAACGTGAGCAAGTTACTGAGGCATGATCTACCCTTCACAAAACCATGTTGTCCCCCATACAATATCCCATTTTCATCTCTCCAATCCTGTATTCTTTTCTTGACTAATTTCTCCAAGACCTTGACAACAATTCCTGATATGCTAATCAGTCGGTAATTTACAACAGCAGGCTTGGAACCTCCTTTATGCAGTCCAACTATTTTCCCCTCTTTCCATCCCCTCGGGACTAACCCAGACCCGAGACTCAAATTAAACAAAATGGTCAAGGATACTGACAATTCTTTAGCCGCCACGAACGGGATACCATCCAATCCCACAGATGTATTGACATTGAGGTTTTGCAAATAGACTATTCACCTCCACTTCATTCACCACAATTCCCATATAATCTATTCATTCATTCATTTCTGCAATGTCACCACATGGATGATATACTCTTGCAAAGTGCTCACTCAGTAATTCTACTATATCAACTGATTCGGTTACCTCCCTACCATTGGCATTCTTTAAAATCATTCTGCCATATACAATTTTTCTTTTACTTGCAACATATCGAAAAAACTGTTTAGGATTCTCTTTAGCCTGCATGGCCAATGTTCTTTCATAATTCTTTTTTGCTTTTCTTACCACACTCGTTACCTTTCTGGCCTGCGCTTTATACCGTTCATGTGCCTGCCGGTCACCTTTCTCCTTAAATTCCCTCCATAGTTGTTTCTTTTTTGCAGCTCAAGCTTAAACGTGTAATTTATCCATTTAACCCTAATTGATTTATTATTCGGACTATAGGTATACAGTCAGCCATTGCTTCATGCAAACACTTCTCAACTGCCTCCCATGCACTATCAACTTCTAGCCCTTGCAGTTGTACATGGCATGGCACTGAACAAATCAAACTCCTAAGTTTGTCATACTTACCAGCCCGATAATTCCACATGTACCCTGTCTTAATTATAAATTTCACACCTTTGAGCCACCTCCCAAGTCAGACCCTATGATCACTCTCACCAATTGGTGGCAACATGGTCATATTCATTACAGCCAAATTATCAGATGCAATTACTAGGTCAAGCACTCTCTGACCCCTAGTATTTTCCATTACATGCTGTTACAGATAGTTATCCCTTAATAACAGCATAAAATCCAATTCCTTCCTCCCATGTGTCCTCTCCTCCTTCCAATCAATGTTATCATAGTTGAAATCTCCAATAATAATTACCCTCTTTCCACTCATTTCTTCTATTTGCTTATGCATACTATCTCCGCCATCTTTTCCATCACCTGGTCTATAGCAACACCCAATTGCATATTTTGTTCTGCTAGCCACAATCTCACACCAAATGGCCTCAAATTTGCTCTTTTCTCTACCCTGCAATTCAACTTCTATTCTCCTTGACTGCAGCTCATCAGCTATCATCAATAATACTCCTCCCCCCATTTTATTCTCCCTTTCATTCCTGAACACACTATACCCATCACATTCAATCCCACTGGCTATGTTATCTACAGTCAGCCATGTTTCACTACTACCAATAACCTGTGGTCTGGAAGTGCCAACCAAGGTCAAAAATTCTTCCTTCTTATTCCTAATATTCCTAGCATTAGTGTACATTATTGCAGACCTCTGTTAGCCCCATCCCTACCTTGATGCCTTGTACTAACTATCCCATTCTGATTTGTTGTCCTCATTCGCTCGGGCATATTATACTCATTCAAACACTCAACTGCTTCCCTAATGTCTGCATATCTACTCCCTCCCCCCTCCCCTTGAATGGAGTAATTACTTTGAAAAACTGATAAATGAAACAAGCAGTGATGACAGCACAGTATTTAAAAAAAAATATATATATATATCCATACTTGAAGTAGAAAAAGTCATCAAAAGCCTGAAATGTGAAAAGGCTGCAGGAGTAGATGATATTCGACCAGAAATGCTCAAGTATGGATTTATAAAACGTCTTACAGTGGCTGCACTGCATAGTTCAGAAAGCCTGGACAGAGGGACGAATTCCCAATGATTGGAGTAGAGCTCTCATAGTACCCATATATAAAAAGGGAAATAAAACCAAATGAGAATTACAGAGGCATTTCATTACTGAGTGTTCCTGGTGAGATATATGCAAATAAACTTGAGAAACATTTGAGAAAGATTGTGGAAGAGAAGCTTAGTGAAGAACAAGCTGGATTCAGGCCAAATAGAGGCTGTCAAGGTCAGATTTTCAGTTTATGACAGATAGTTGAGAAATCATGGGATATAACTAAGATCTGTATTTAGGTTTTGTAGATCTGAAAAAGGCATATGACAAGGTGCCAAGAGAGAAGCTATTCAAAACGCTACAGTTGTATTGTGTTAATGGGGCATTATATCAAACAATACTTAGTCTATATGTGAGTTGTAAGTCATCAGGTAGAATTGAAGGAAGTACAGGAATGTGGTTTAATGTTAAATGTGATGTCAGACAAGGATGTATATTATCTATATGGATCACATTATGAAGGAAAGTGGTATTAAACCTAATATCAAAATTGGAGGTGTTAATCGCAGCTCTTTGCTTTATGTGGATGATGTTATACTTCTAAATAAATCCACTACAAGATTCCCCGACTAAATTGAATAAATGCTGTAATAGATATGGTATGAAGGTCAGCATTAAAAAGACAAAGACAACGAAAATAGGCAGAAACATTGAAAATATCAACTACATTGTGAATGGAGAACTTATAGAATGAGTAAAACATTTCAGCTACTTAGGCACAATTTTTACTGAAGATGGTAAATTAAATATGGAAATGGACAACAGAATGAACAAAGCTGGTATGGTAGAAAGTTAATTGAATAAATTTTTATGTAATAAGAGAGAAATTAGCCAAAATACTAAATTAGCTGCATACAAGACAGTGTTGAAACCAATTTTAACTTATGGATCTGAGAGCTGGGTTAGAAGTAAACCACTTGACCAAAGAGTAGAGACTGCAGATACGAGTCCTGAGAAAGATTAGAGGCATGAACAGATGGCATCAATGGCAATATCATATTAAAAATGAGGATATTAGAAAAGAACTTGATATTATAAACATCCAGGAATGCATTAGCAAAGCTAATCTCAGGTGGTATCTTCACTTAAGCAGAATGGAAAAGGAAATATTAGCAAAACAAGTGTTCTCTTCCACCTGAAAGTAGCAGAGCTAATCTTGGATGGTATGGTCACTTAAGCAGAATGGAAAAGGAAAGATTAGCAAAACAAGTTTCTCTGCCACATTGGCAGGAAAAAGACCCAGAGGAAGACCAAGATATAGGTGGGTTGATACAGTAAAAAGTGCCTGAGAAGACAGAAATATAAGACCTGATAATATTGGAGTCTTGACAGTTAACAGACTGATTTGGAGGAAAATTGTAGATAGGAAATTAGTAATTATTATTAAATTACTTTAAATTAAATTAAATTAAATTATTAAACTGGATTGGATAACTCATTCTGAGAAAAATTACTAGAGCAAACAGATGGCATCAATGAAATCATAGAAAATGAAAATATCAGAATATAATTTCTCATTTATTATATAGTAAAACCTGTGGAGTATTCATAACTAAACATTCACACATAAACCACAGTAATTAAATTTTTAATAAGTAAATATTTCGTCCTAAGTATCTTAGGACATGATCAGCGAAGTTATTACAATTATGCTCTAACTGTATGTTATTCCTAGTATTGTTTGTAATAACTGTACTGATGATGTTCTAAGACACTTAGGACGAAATATTTACTTATTAAAAATTTAATTACTGTGGTTTATGTGTGAATGTTTAGTTAATTTCATTTATTAGCAATCAAGAATGTGTGAGCAAAGTTAATCTAAAGGGGTATAATCACATAAAAAATGAATAGCAGAATAAAGGTTAGAGAAAGAGGTGTTTGTGTGAAGAGAGGAAAATTATTCTAAACAAAAATCTAAGTGAATGTTTGAAGTGTAGTGCCTCAGAAGGCCAAAATGTAAGATTTGTAACATTCTGCTTGTGAAGGTACTTCACAAGCAAAATTTTCTTTGTTTACACCTAGATAAAGGAGTAAACAAGAATATAATTTCTTGGCATCTTTAATTTAATTTATAACAGATGAAAAAACTTTCAACTAGCTCTGAGGATTTTAATAAGGTTATACTATTTCCCTATTTGTATATGGGAAATATATAACCTCTGCATTACATCAATCATGGCATCTCTTCTGGGTCTGCCTCCTACTGATCCTGGGAAGTAAAGCTGCTCTGTGGCAAGTTTTTACCTGACACTGAGTGGATCCAACACAGAGTTTTCTGTCCTGTAACAATTCAGGTCAGAGATGAGTTTAGTAGTGACCCTAAAGGGTCACTCTATGAGAATTAGAGTGATCTTGGAGATCACACAGTTTTTGGAGAGAAGTCACTAGCCTCTACATAAAAAGAGGCCTAGTTTGTGAAGATACTTCCCATGCAAACTTTGTTTGCTTACACTTGGATAAAGGATTAAACAAGAACATAATTTCTTAGCATCTTTAATTTAATTTATAATCATGTGAAATAACTTTTAACAATTGTTGTAAACCTACTGCACATTTATTAATATTCAGCATAATTGAAAAGTCAAAGTTGACATTTTGACCCAACTTTCCAAAACTAAATTAAAAATAAATTAAAAACTGAGTAAAATGACAAGTTTAATATTTACTGCTGCAACTGATTTTTCATTTTCTATTTGTCACAATTATCCTTCCCGATATGTACCTCCAAAAGAGTATATGATACTCTGATAGTGTATCATATAATCTTTTGCATAAGAATGTATATTTAATTGCTACGCAATTAAGTATACATTCTTATCAAGTCATTTCTTCCAAATTACTGTTATTTGTCAGGTCACTTTGTAGTAAATATAAAATGAAAAATCAGTTGCAATAGTAAATATTGAAGTCACTAAGATTTCATTCACCGTTAACAAAATGGACTACAAAAAAAATACTAATTTGTAGAGTGCCTTAGGAACATATTTAAGGTATATAAGCTGTTCTCATGCACATACTATTACACTTGCATAATCTTTTTTTACTTCACATTATTATATTATTTTGATGTTCTATTTTTATTATATAATCAGGAACAGAGAAAATTACACTAAAAATAACAAATTATACTAACAGGAGATATAAATGAACAAAAAAAAAAAAAAAAAATTCAGATATCCTGAAAGACATCTCAGAAAAATCATAACCATAACTTAAAATCAAAAATTTTTACCTGTAGAATTTTGTATATCTGTTACTATAGTAATGTCATCAATATACACCTCGGAAGGGGTTGTATATAAAATCACACTACGATGGATTCCAGCATAATTGAAAAAGTCAAAGTTGACATTTTGAACTAACTTTCCATTGGTAACTCTAAATAAAAAATAAAAACTGAGTAATTACCAGTAGATTAAATAATACAGTTAAAATAGTTAATTTTAAATCAAAAGGATTTAAGGATTTCCAAAAAAAAAAAAAAGTATTAATGAATTAATTCCCAAATAATTTTTTAACCATCACAAACTCCTTCTAATGAATAATTACAATTCCTTGCGATTTTTTTATAAATATAATTCCTTCACATCCTCATAGCTGATAACATTTTAAGTAGCTAACTATGCACCACTTAGAAAGAAGTCAATGGGCATCTTCCATATGCAAGGTGCATCGTGCCACATAACGAGTTGTGTTTGCAGCCAGTATAAGTTGGTGAAACATGATGCAACCATGTCCATGTGAAATGGCTGTGAGAAGGGAACTGACAGAGTTTGAAAGAGACATTGTGATATGTTGCCATTTTGCAGACCTATCTGTTTGGCAAATTGTTGACAAATGGGGTCATCCCAGGTCAACAATCAGTGATACCATAATGAGACGGATTCACTGATTGTTGAGTCAACTGCAAGTACTATCCTGCAGTGAGCAACCCACAACACTCACCCAACATGACTGCACGGTGCTACAAAGTATAATATGTAAAATTTGCCATTTGTTGGCCAACATACTGAATGCAGAGTTTGGGTATCGACTGGAACAGGAATCTGCACAAAAAAACATTCAAAACCAAGGCTCACAAAATGGACTTCCATGGTAGAACTGCAATATGCAAGTCCAACATTACCCAAACCAACATGCAAGCATCATCTTCAGTGATGCAAAGAGCATACAGTAGGACATGGGAGCTTGGAAAGATATGTTATGGAGCAACAAATCACACTACAACCTCTACTGAGTAGATGGATGGGTATGGGTGTAGGTGTGGCAGATGTCTGGTGAATATATGCTGATCCCCCTTCACCTCCTTAATTGCCTTAGCACACTTGGAAAACTAAAGCTTGGATATTGGGCATGAACTCAGAATGTGAATGAAGTGGGCAATAAGGTGCTAATTCCAACATGGACAATTTCTGTAACTGATTAGAGTAAGTATGGTGGATCTGGGGAGGAAATAATTTAACTATGCTATGGAAATGAGGAGTAGTAAAAATCCTGGAGGTCATCTCACTTAACGATGTTGTAAAGTTAAAGGACACAAAACAGAGTGACTGAGGGAAGAACATTTCACAGGAGATGAAACTGACATGGGATTCTGATGAGAAGTGACTTCAATGGTATACAATAAAGAAAACCAGTAAAGAAAAGATCTAGAGTGCTAGGTGAGTGAAGAGAGTTGTCTGGTATTCTAATGGCAGATGAATAATCTGCATGAAGTCAGTACTCAGAGCACTGATTTTCCTCACTTTCTCATCCAGATTTTGTTAGTAAAATGCTGGCCTAGTATCCTGTCTCCAACCAAGAGTTGTAGGTTTGAATCTCACTACAAGCATGGATGTTTTGTAAATACTTTCAGGTGGTAGATTATTAATTAATTTCACCTGGTTGTTGACCACCCTGTTTGCTGAAAGCCTGAAGTAGCTTGAAAAAGTAAGTTTGATCTCCAGAACATATATGCTCACAATCTTTTGTGGATGGGAAAAAGGAGCTAGGATGGAGTTGTGGACATGATCACCAACAAAGATAACTTCACTGCTTATGCTGCTTGGGTCTATAGCAAGCTTTGCATATAAGAAATCATAAAATCTTATCCCTCTAGTATTAAAACCTACTTCTCCAGGATGAAATATCCCAATAAAGTGTTCACTGAACAACTTCACTATCAATGGGATATGACTGGCCAAAAAAAAAAATAAAATAAAGTAATAAAGAAAATAAATAAATAAAAATAAGGAAAAATTAAAGACTAAAAAAATAATAATCACTGTTAATTGAAATTTAAAGAATTTTTTAAAGTCTTCTTTAAGCATTTTTTTAAATGAAATGGATTTTTAATTGATTGTCTTCTGTTAATTACCTTTCTTAATTTAATGAATAGATACCTTATGTAGCAATTTGTACTCAGATTATATAAACATATGTGAAACTTATATAAGAATTATTTTCACTTATCAATACCAATGATACACATCATTCTAAAAAACATGCTTTAATTTTATAAAGAAAACCCCTACTTTACTAAAAGTCATGAGATGCACATATAAACAAAGTCTAATTTAATGTTTTATTTAAATTGATCAAATGTCAGAATTTGGACATAACTGCTTCAATTCATTATGGAATGACATTAATTTCTGGTAGAATAGATATGATATATGATACTATTTTTTCCACTCTTTTAAAACATTAAAACTCATTTAAAACATTCCATTCCACTCCACTCCTTTAAAACATTAGGAAGTTCCACTAACGAAGAAAACCATCTTAGTTGTACCTTAATATTTATTCTAGTTCATCCCATAGATATTCTACTAGGTTCAGATAAAGTCTCAGTATTATGGTCAATCATAACACTGTAATGATGTTACTTCAAACCCTGTGCTTATGCTTCAATAACTGCTTTGTGAAATTGACATTATCATGTTGGAAGGTGTAAATGCCAATACCACAAAAGGTGTCACAATGCAAGACATGCACAATTGTCCAAAGTACCAATGTAGCACTCATGATTTCATGACTGCTACATAGATTCTTGAATTTACCTAGCAGTTATGATTTGACCAGTGGAAGCCACACCTTGAGATATAATCCTAGTTTGAAGATGATATTGTGCATCACAATATCATCTTCAAACTTCATCACTGAAACAATGTACTTACATAAAAAAAAGCATTATCCAGTAATCCTCCATAACTAAACAAGTCAATAAGACTAGAAAAGAAAGTAACAACTCTTTGTTCCACAGAACAAATATTCATTATTCCACAACTCAGGATGACTTACAAAGGCTTACATGATGTAGATCTATCCTGAAAAATGTTATATATCTTTTTATGTGTCACAAAAATATGTATGAGAATGCTTTTTGCTGCTTCTATTTCCAAACACAGAATACAACAGCAAAATCAGGTGACCAGCATTCTTGACTGTCAGCTCCTGTCTGCGAGTGATTTTAGGCATATCTTGTTGCATCTTGAGCTCTGTGTCACTTTCTACATCACTATTTAGCATACAAGATCAAGATGACTTTTGAGTAAACCCAATTCCCTTTATAGGTCATATGCCCTAAAGTGCATACTGTGTAATCACATTCATCTGCAATCAGAGAGGTTGGCATCTCAGGACTTCAGTAAAATAGTGTATGTAATTTATAAAAGATAATGCATACTGAACACTTCCTTGGGGAACAGTTTCAGGTGTAAGTGTATTATTTAAGGCAACAGTAATTCTGTTGTGGGATGAATACTTAAGCAAATTTGTAACTTCAGCTTGGAAAGGAAGATGTCCTCCTTCATGTGTACATACTGGTATTCCATTTAAGTACTGGAAAAAAAAAAAAAAAACATTAATGTTCCATTGCATACTATTTTGTTTTAATTTTTTTCTTTTAATGTATACAGTTTATGTTTTTTCCTCTTTCATGGAAAAAAAAAATTAAAACTATTAATCAGGAATCTCGCAGCATTCTTTTCACAGAATGCTGATAAATTACTGACATTACTACAAACAACATAAAATACACACATAATACTACTTAATGATTCAGGAATAACAATTCTTTATTGCAATGTCATTTATGGCATTATATCAGATTGATGAGAAATAGTACTATATGAATAATATACTAGAAATATACTATACTAATACAACTATACAATAATATACTAGAAATGGAGCCTCCATAGCTCAGGTGATTCCAACATAGCCATTTGGTTGGAAAGAGCAAGGGTTGAATCCCATCAATGACAGGGCTTTTATGAAGGCTTTTTAATCAAAGGTGAGTTATGTTGGTAGAGAAGGTCCGATATAATTCTATTTCATGTGTTTTTTTTTCTTTCCTCAATCTGAAGGTGAATTTCATCACTCAGTGGTGCCGAGTGACGTTAATAAGTTTACTGTCTTGAAGGAATGCGCTAGAGAATTAACAGCACTGTTGGATTCTAAATGAAGAGAAATGAAAATTGTTAATACTTCTTTCAGAATCCACCATAATCCTCCATGTCAAAGGCAAGACTTGTAAATATTATTTATTGTATGTCTCTTGCTTATAGTGTGTTATTCATATAATTGCCTTGAATTTTGTTTATTATTATTTAATAATATAATCTTAAGTAATGTAATAGTAATAAAAAGGCTCTGTGTAAAAATATTATTCTTTTAATTTACTTTATTATATAATAATATTATAAGAAGCTGTGCATGTATGTTATAGAATTTGTGTTTATTATGGTTTAATGCGATTTATATGAACTATGGATTATTTCTTTATTTGTATTTCTGAAAGAGAAAGTAATTTTATGTAATTCTTCTGATTGGATTTGATTGGCTATTGTTAAGGAAACAGAGTTAATTTTAGATAGCGCGTGCATGGAGCGAGCGTGAGCTACAGTATTCGAAGGGAGAAGAAGTTGATATAAGCTGAACTAGATAGAACCAGATTTTGGGTGGGAAGAATGAATGTTATATTCACATAAACACATGAAAGATATTTATTTCACCAAATATTTCGGTCTGGAAATAGCAGACCATCTTCAGTGGTATTACAAGAACAGTTTAAAAAAATAATAATAAAATAAATAAATAAATACAAGCTAGAATACTAACAATAGATCTATTTTTAAGGATCTATTGTTAGTATTCTAGCTTGTATTTTTTTATTTTATTTTATTTTATTTTTTTAAACTGTTCTTGTAATACCACTGAAGATGGCCTGCTATTTCCAGACCAAAATATTTGGTTAAATAAATATCTTTCTTGTGTTTACGTGAATATATCATTCAATCTTATGTTACAAGTATCCTTAAAACAGCAAGAATGAACATATTTAATTGGAGAACAAAAGTATACAAGGGAGAAAGCTTATGGACAGCAAGGAGTGAAGTAAGGGGTGGCAGTAATGGGGGATTTGGAAATGCCATAAATAGATTATGAAAGGACCGGGAAATCAATAGGCAATTCGGAATATTTCTACGGAATTCTAAAATTACGACGAATTCCAGTTGTTTTGAAGAAGAACAGTGCAAGGCTGAATTTAATGCATAGTAATAAATAAGGAATAAGTAGATTACCTAATACAAGTGCATCATGACTTATGAAGCTCTGTGTTTAACATTTCAGTTATTACAGAGAAGATTTCTTTTGAATAGTGTTACTTCAGAGTGATAGTACAGTTTTAAGTGTGCCTATAGTGGATCCAATGTGTAAAAGATATAACCCTGTAAGAGCAGTCCATTTTTTTTATATTTCAGCGTGAAGATATAAGAGTTAGCTCCGCCTGATATATCTTAACATTAACTGTGGTGTTCTACTAAAAATAGCCGAAGTAAGAAGCTTTAAAGTGTTCCCCCCACGAAGTGATAACTGCCTCATAATTAAATTAAGTGTTAGTTGACTAAGAGAGAATTAGAGAATTCTACTTTAAGAATAATTACTGTGAGATTCTGTAACATTGAACTGTGTGGACCATCTTCAATTATTCGGATGAATATAGTATTGATAACTGAATGTGCGATGCCTGATGTTTTATGTTTGTTATGAGTATTTGGACTAAGCTAATTTGCATTGTCTTGTTTTTAAAGTTTTACTTAAATGTACATATAACCCTGTATTAAATGTTTATTTTATTGGATTCAATTTGTTGTTTACCTGATTTTTCTTCATTGCACCACTCAAAAAGTTTATCGGACCTTGTGGAAGCCTTAAATATTAATTTTACACTCGGCCTGCAGAAAAGTGAGATTGCTAAAGTTAGTTGATGATTGATTCCACTATATTATATAGACTAATCTGAATATAGGGTGGTGCAGGATAATATTTCTCTATATTTGGATTAGTAATCAACCAACAATTAAGATAATATGTTATGGAAGACTTATTATTATTATTCAGTCCTCCATGGAGTCAAACGACTCATCACAGGAGGCCTTCCTAAGAAACACAACGCCTACCAAGACTCATCGTGGGAGGTCGCTCCTAGGAAACACAATGTGTCTATCATACCACTCCTCAAATTCATTGACCGTTCTTGCTCTCAACACTCTATCAGGCAATGCCTTCCATGGTTCAACCACCCTCCATACAAAGAAACCACTCTCCTCACAGTTTCCTTTCGTAACTTCCAGGGAGGGCCCCTTGTCATCACTCCTTCCCACTGTTCAACCAAGTGAAAGAACTCACCATTGTCAACTCTGTAACCGCCTCTCAACAATTTAAAAGTCTCAATCATATCACCTCTCCTATCCAAACTCTGCAGTCCACATTCCTTCAGCCGATCCTCATAACTAACATTGTACAGTCCTGAAACCATCTTTGTTATCCACCTTTGTACTCTTTCCACAGTTAATTTATCCCTTTCAAATCCTGGGGACCAAATCTGAAAACAATAGTCTAAGTGTGGTTTGATCTGAGATTTATACAATGGAATGATAATCCTTTTATCTCTGCAGGTCAGTGTCCTTCTCATTATTGCAGTAATCCTCTGTGTTACCTTTACCACCTTTGTAATATGTCCCCTAAATTTCAGGTTTCTATCAATCATCAACCCCAGATCTCTTGTCTTCCCTACTTCCTCCAGTATAACTAGTCCCACAGAGTATGCAGCATCCCATCGATGTAATTTAAATAAGAACTACATTCTAACAAGATGGCGGATTTAGAGCCAGGATGTACGATCCAACAGCACACTTGCTTTGCCTTTTTAACATGTCTTGCAATAGGACAAGGTATTCCAAACAATTGAGAAAAATTGGTTCACTTCAAAAAGAGGGAGGTGGGGATGGGAGGATAAGACTCGCACTATAAATTGTAGGTCAATCTGAATCTGTAGTTATTGCCAAGGTTAGAGAAGATGAGGACTAGCATTCAGAACTGGATTGATAATAGCAGTATTCTCTATGATGATAGAGAAGCTTCTATAGATAGGGTAGGAGTCATATTTTAGCAATCTGCTTATGTATTACAAGGTGAAAAATTAACTGCATAAGGGAGATGCATACACAGTGGTATACATGGATTTTTCAAAGGCCACTGATAGAATACCACATGGCAAGCAGGTAATCGAATTGAAATAGACTGAACTGGATATGAGTGGAGGTGAATAGATGGGTGAATGGCTGTCCAATAGGTATCAGCAGGTTGTGTATGGGTTAGCAGATCCCAAAGTAGGAAAACCAGGAGTCGTGTGCTGCATGGATTTGTTTTGGGACTATTATTATTTAACTTGTATGTTAATGATATTGAGTCATTCTTAAGTGAACATATGAAGCTGTTTGGATATGATGTACAGTTAAGAACTATGAGAAGTGGAGCAGATATTATGGACTGACAAGAGGATCTCATATACTGCTTAGTGGGTGAGTGAAGCTATCGGTTTAATGTTGCAAAGTGTAACATCTATGTAACATCAGAATATTGCACAGTATAGACTCAAGAGGGAAAAGAGAGAGACTAACTGCAAAATAGAATGACCAGCGAAATATTTTTTAGATTGTTATACATAAGAAAAAAAGTACTCTGACATTGACATCATCAGGAAGAAAGACCAGCAAAACACGAATCATAAGAATGAGTCACGTAGAATGTGTTTATCAACTCGCGACTTGGTTGGAGATGAGCTGACAGAAGTATACTATTAGAGTTCATAGGAACTATTATAAAAGTTATTATTATAAAACAGATTTTTCTCTAGGTAACCAAGCCTGTGGAATTTTTCCCAGATTCTTGTGAATCTGGCTAAAGTCTCTGGAAGTCTTATTATTATTATTCAGTCCTCCATGGAGTCAAAAGACTCATCACAGGAGGCCTTCCTAAGAAACACAAAGTCTACCAAGACTCATCATGGGAGGTCGCTCCTAGGAAACACAATGTGTCTATCATACCACTCCTCAAATTCATTGACCGTTCTTGCTCTCAACACTATCAGGCAATGCCTTCCATGGTTCAGCCACCCTCCATGCAAAGAAACCACTCCTCACCCTCCTGCTCACAGTTTCCTTTCGTAACTTCCAGGGAGGGCCCCTTGTCATCACTCCTTCCCGCTGTTCAACCAAGTGAAAGAACTCCCCATTGTCAACTCTGTAACCACCTCTCAACAATTTAAAAGTCTCAATCATATCACCTCTCCTATCCAAACTCTGCAGTCCACATTCCTTCAGCCGATCCTCATAACTAATATTGTACAGTCCTGAAACCATCTTTGTTATCCACCTTTGTACTCTTTCCACAGTTAATTTATCCCCTTCAAATCCTGGGGACCAAATCTGAGAACAATAGTCTAAGTGTGGTTTGATCTGAGACTTATACAATGGAATTATAATCCTTTTAATATTACATATTACAATATGACATATTACACAGAGGATTACTGCAATAATGACCCCTAAATTTCAGGTTTCTATCAATCATCAACCCCAGATCTCTTGTCTTCCCTACTTCCTCCAGTATAACTCCTCCCACAGAGTATGCAGCATCCCATCGATGTGTCCCAAACCTCAAGACCTTACATTTTGCTGCATTAAACTGACACTCCCATTCATTTGCCCATCTGTGTAATTTATTCAAATCCTCTTGCAGGGTGCCACATCTGCACTATTACTAATAACCCTTCCTAGCTTCGCATCATCTGCAAACAACTGAATATCTCCCTGCAATCCACTGACAATGTCATTGATATAAAGGTTTAACAATACAGGTCCCATTACTGAGCCCTGGCACCCCCACTTGTAACCATTTGCCTCCTTGAAACTGCTCCACCATGCACAACTCTCTGATACCTATTGGACAGCCAATCCTGAATCCAGTTGACCAACCTGACATCCAGACCCGTGTGCTGCAACTTAAATATCAGCTTATCATGTAGCACCATGTCAAATGCCTTTGCTAAGTCCAAGAAAATGGCAGTATATGCCTTTCCCTCATCTACTGCTCTTGTAACTTTATTATAAAAGGCTAGCATATTACTAAAATAAGAGTGCCCCCTTCACAAATCCATGTTGACTCTCACAGATAACATTACCCTCATCTGTCCAATGCTGTATATGGTTCCTCACTAATTTCTCTAAGATCTTAACTACTGATGACATATAAACCGGCCTATAATTAGACACTTCCAGTCTGCTACTACCCTTATGCAATAGCACTATTACCTTCCTTCCATTCCCTGGGCACCTTTCCTGTAGCCAGACTTTCATTGAAAAGCCAAGTCAAAGGAGCTGCCAGTTCCTTAACATTCTCTCAAAACTCATGGTGAAATAACATCCAGCCCAACAGCTTTACTGACATCCAGAGTACTCAGCATTTGGAACACACACATACTCTCTCCTCTAAACCTCGAACCTGTCCTATCCCTCTAGTATTAAAATTTACTCCTCCAGGATGAAATACTCCAAAAAAGTGTTCATTGAACAATTCCACTATGTACTCAGCATCAGTCACTCTGTTCCCATTTTTATCCCACAATGTCATTCTTTCACAGTCATTTCTCCTCCTACTGGCCACATAACTAAAAAATTCCCTAGGATTTTCTTTGGATTTTCTCATATTCCAGTTTCGCCTTCCTTACCATATTAGTTACTCTCCTGGCCTGTGTCTTATATTCTTCATGCATCTTCTCTTCACCTGTCTCTTTATATCTCTTCCATAGCCTCTTTTTTTTCGCATGCAGTTCCTGTTTAATATTGTTTGTCATCCACTTTACTCCAAATTGTGTCCTCTTCTTCACTCATGGAATACAGCTTGCTATTGCTGCTAACAAATATTCCTTCACAATTTCCCAAGCACTAATGATATCCGTCCTTCCAATTCTTCCCTCCATGAAACTTCCCCAAGTTGATATCTAAGACTATTATAATCACCTGCCTTATAATTCCACATACATTCCCATCTCTTTGATACTCATGCATGTCTATTCATCTTCCGAGTCAAAACCATATAGTCTCTCTCCAACTGGTGGAAGAGATGTCATCTCAGTTATTATCAACTTTTCTGATGCTATGAACAAATCCAAAACTCTTGAACCTCTTGTTCCCTCTATTACATGTTGCCCAAGACATTTGTCCCTCAAGAATTCTAGAAATTCCATTTACTTATTGCTACATGCATCTTCCTCTCCCCAATTATACTGTTGTAGTTAAAATCTCCCATAACAATCATTATTCTTGCATTTGACAAGCTCAACTACCTAAACATCAACTTATAGCAGATTCATTTAAGAATATATATCATCTCTATAGAATAAAGAATTAAATATCCGTCTGACATCCAGAGATAAAGAGGTTATTATTCCCCTTTATAAAGCATTGATACTTCCACATTTGGATTACTGTGCTCAGGTCTGGTCACCTGGATTCCTTGGAGATGAGGAGGCTGTGGAGAGGGTTCAGAGAAGAGTGACCAAGTTGGTGAGTGATATAAAAAATGCTCCCTACATTGATAGATTGAGAGCTTGTGGATTGCAGAGATTGGCTGATAGGCGAAGAAGAGGGGATATGATAGAAACATTCAAATTACTAAAAGGTTTTTATAGGATTGATGCAGGGGAAATGTTTCAGCTGTGTGATAGTGATGGAAGAACAAGAGGTCATCTCTGGAAATTAAAGAAGAGTGTGGTTAACAAAGGTGTCAGAACAAGGTTTTTTGCCTGGAGGGTGGTGAATGAGTGGAATTCATTGCCTGACTTTGTTGTGAGCTCTTCATCTGTAAATGAATTCAAGAAGAGATATGACAGATATTGTTTTGCTAGTTTGGGTCTCCCGCGATGAGTCTACTGACTCCATGGAGATACCCGTAATAATAATAATAATAAATAACAGGTTTAAAAGCATCTTTCTTAATCATGTGGTCTGTATAAATTATAATACACAGTGGAAATAGTATAAACTGCCATACCTGTGATTTAACATTAAATCATTTTCTGTGCATTATATACTTCAATTCTAACTGCTAATTTGCAACTAATGCTAAATAAGGATCTGTTATACACACACAGTATATATGCACACTGATCCTATAGAACTATAGAAGAGAGAAGAGGTGGAAGAACCTGCAGCACGCATGCAGAGTGTGTGGTTACCCATTCAAATTATGAATATAGTGCTTTGAACAGCTTTTCCCTTGGCACTTTATCATGCATCTTTGTATTTTGATGATTTTTTGACTGTCAGTTATAAGATAAAAATCTGGTCTTGAACGTCTCTATTTGACCTAAATCCAACTTTTTCTTCATCAATTAATTGGATTCCATCTTGTGACAAGCTTTCTGGATTATGCAGTGTAGCCAACCCAAAATTTTCACATCCCACCATATTTTAGATTTATAACAAAAAAAAAAAAAAAAAAAACTACTCCCACTACCTTTCTTATGAGTTTTTTTTTTTTAATCTTATTACTCATACATATTCCTCACTACATTTCTGGATCATTCCTACCATTCATGACCTCATTTCGTTAATAATTTTCAGAACACTTATCTTCAGGTATTTTTTTAAATCACTTTATGATATTTTATTCCCTTTGTGATATTCTAATATTTCTAAGATTTCTTATTTCAAAAGATTTTGCTATCTTTATGATATTTTGCTTTTATATTTCTTTCCAAAATCTTCTAATGACATTTTAGTTACTTTTACATATAATGTAGCAATCCTATATTTTTGCAACCTCTCATTCTCTAAGATTGCATTTTTAATTTCCTCTTTCATTCAGTGAAAAGGTGTAAAGTTATAAAAATATTCTTATAATCATAAAATCTATAAATATCCTTTAGGTAACTCAGGTTACACTGGTAATGTTTGACAATGATTTGTATAGAAGACACTAAGCTTCTGTGATTATTCATATTATTGAAATGATTCAGTATGCCATGTAAAATATTTTTTTTTATTCAGTCCTATGAACCAAAACATATTTCTTCAGGAATATAGAGGCTGTTAATAAACTGTTAAGAGTAACCTGATAATGAATACATATAAAAGCAGAATAAGTCTTAAAATATTAAACAATGTTAATTAATAGAATTGCTGTTAAAGTGAGAGTTGATAGTGTCATATGCATGCTTCATTATAGAGCTGAGAAGCATAACGTCTCAACCTAGTTTTCTGAATGTTAGGTCCTTGACAAAAGCAGATCAAAATAGGTTTAAGATGAGACCTTGATTTTTGTTGCAATGGCTTGGGTACTGCATCATATCTAAAGAATTTTTAGAATTACAAAATTTAGCTATTGAACTTAACATGGCCTTTTTGTTAGTTCCTAGTTCAGTTTATGTTCATGTAATAGGCCAGACCTGACTTGTATGTTCTCTCCAGCATCCTTGAAATGGCCATTCATGTGTATTTCTCCTGAATAATCTCTGATATTGTATGAGTTGAAAATTTTATATATGCCTGGTTTCTTAAGAAGTCGATAAGGTCGCTTAGGCCATCTTAGTGTTGAGGAAGTTTTTTTTTTGCAGGTGTAAATGCAACTTCAGGTCATGTTTCAGTACCTCAGCTATTTTATTTTTGATGTAAAGTAAAATGACTACACTTTTGAAGCTTTTATTTTCTTTATTATTGCCAGAGTCACTGATGTTCTCACCCCAGAAGAATGACTCTTGGGCAAGCCATTTCTTGTTCGTTAGCTATCATCACTAGATATAACACATACTCTTTAAAGATTTTTATACCTCATTCTTAAGCAGGGTGATTGCAAGAAATGGAATATAAATATCAGCCAGTATTTGAATTTTTTTTCTTTTTCTGTGCATTGCAAATATTAATCTGTTTTGCTCAATAACTGAAATTAGAAGATCAAGGAATAAAAGTCTGTCTATTTTCTTTGATCTCTAGAGACATTTTAGGGTTTAAATCATTCAAGGTAAGCACTGAATTTATTAAGTTCTTGGCCACATGAAGAATCATTGACATAATGTAGCCATATTTTGGATATGTATAGCATTCTTCAATGGTCATCTTTTCACTGGAATATATATATATATATATAGTTTAATCCTTTATCCAAGTGTAAGCAAACAAAGTTTGTGCCTTCAGGACTTAGGCAACTCGTGGTAAAGGTGAACCAAGCTCTCATCAATCCTTGTCTCAGTATCTCCCATAATGCAAAACACATCCCCTTGCAGACATGTATAATGTCTGCAAGGAGATGCATTATGGGTAAATATGGCTTCTCCATTGCTTCTGTAATAAGTTTAGTTTAATCCTTTATCCAAGTGTGAGCAAACAAAGTTTGCACCTGAAAGTATCTTCAGGACTGAGCTAAGGTGGTGCAACACCAAGGCAACTTGTGGCAAAGGTGGAGAAAGCTATCATCACTCCTATCTCAGTATCTCCCAAAATGCAAAACACATCTCCTTGCAGATATGTGTAATGCTATGCATTAAAGCAAGGGCCACCTCCCAGATCGGTTTCAACCTTTATCGAGGTCTCATCACTCGACAAGACCAATTCACAAGTTCAGAGAAGTTTCAAAATGGTAGTGTCCGATGCAATGTAACAAAAATCAAGGCCTCATCCAAAACCAGCTTTGATGCCACTTTTATCAAAGACTTAAAATTTAGAGAACTAGGTTGCATGGACATTATGCAGCACAGAAGAACAATGAAGCATGTGATGTGTAACATAATATCAACTTTTTTTTGACAGAAATTTCATTAATAAAGATTTATTCTGCTTTTATATGTATTCATTTGTTAAAAACTTTCATGTTCTTGAGGAATGCTATGGTGCAAAGGAAGCTAGTTATATATATATATTAAAAAAACATTTAATTATATGAATCACATTAGATTATTTTAATAATTTCATGGAATGTTCTGATGCACATGAGTTCGTCAAATTTTCCTGTCTCATGCATTATTAGCTTCACCGTTTCAGGGATTAAAAGTATCATGTGTATTTGATAGTTCCTTATTCCAAGCATTCATCGTTATCTCTTCACATATATGAAATAGTTCATTTTGCACAGCTTTGTCATCTGTAATGGCTTCAATCAATAGCAAAGCAAAGCATGAATGCATGATAAACAACAACAACAACAACAAAAGTATTACACATTAGAAATATATACATGTTAGCACAAGAATAATGTTTAATTTGCCAAATATTTCGGTCTGAATATTACAGACCATCTTCAGTGGCTACATAGGAATAGTTTTAAAAAACAAAGTGGAATACGAACAATTGATCGTTTACACATAGAACACACCGCGTGATGTCATATCGCTAAGTATTAGAAGAGTAAACATTTACAAAAAAAAAAAACATAATTAAAGATATTAATTCAGAAATTCATATAATGATCTAAAATAACATTATACTGATAAAAAAAAAATTATATATGTATATATATGTATGTATATATATATATATATATATATATATATATATATAATGTGTTATCCTGATTAAACTTTTCCAAATTTTTGATATAGATATACAGTCATTACGATTCAAGTTAGGATGTTGAAGTAAGGCCTCTACACTTTCTTTAAATAAACATTCAAATTTGTAGCAACATCTGTGTAGGAGGAGAGTCTTGGATCAAAGGATGGTGTGGTTTGTTTCTAATCCATGCTGAGCTAATCCAGAATTCTCAGGTTTGTTGTGTTGAATTAATGACTGATGCTCTTGAATTCTTTTTTCTATGGAACATCTAGTTTGTCCAAAGTAAGAAAGACTACAATTACAAGGAACTTGATACACACCAGGTAGAGACAAGGTTGAGCGTTTATCTTTAGATGAAGGAAAATTAGTGGATAATTTGTTGATAGGTGTATAAGTGGCTGTTAGATTACATTTCTTTAGAATTCTTGAAACTGGTTCTGAAATCCCGGAAATGTGAGGAATTGGAACTAGGCGTATTGAATCTTGGTTGTTCTGTGTTGGTTTGTAAGAATCGAAAAGATGTTGTGTACTCTTTTGGGAGAAGCTATTTAGTTTCATGTGATGTTTGATAGTCGAAAGTTCCTTCTGTAATAAATGAGAAGTTGAACAGTTAATTTTGGTTCGTCGGATTAAACATTTAGTGACTCCTGTTTTTTGACGAGGGTGATGAGCAGATTCTTTGAGAATATAACGACCTGGGAAAGTTGGTTTTCTGTAAACTGTTGTTATAAAAATACCAGAAGGTGAACAGATGAGAAGGACACCTAAAAACGATAATTTGTTGTCTTTTTCAATTTCCATGGTAAACTTTATATGAGGATGTAAGGAATTGATACTGCTTAAAAAGGAAGGTAAGGAGTCTCTGTCGTGAGGCCATATAGCAAAGATGTCGTCTATATATCTAACCCAAAAGGATGGTTGAAGGAATATAGATGAGAACAGGACTTATGGTTGCCTTCGATATAGAATCTTTATATACGAATGTACCTCTCAAAGAGACTTTGGAATTACTAGCTGACATCTTCCCATAAGATATTATAAAACTATTTCGTTTCATAATGTACTCTGGATATTTCTTATGTCAAAATAATTTTACAACCAAGTGAAAGGAACAGCCATGGGAAGTCCACTTTCTCCTGCTCTTGCAAACTTTTATTTAGAACATCTAGAAAAAGTCCTGTTCTCATCTATATTCCCTCAACCATCCTTTTGGATTAGATATATAGACGACATCTTTGCTATATGGCCTAACAACATAGACTCCTTACCTTCCTTTTTAAGCAGTATCAATTCCTTACATCCTCGTATAAAGTTTACCATGGAAATTGAAAAAGACAACAAGTTATCGTTTTTAGACATACTTCTCATCCATTCACCTTCTGGTATTCTTACAACAACAGTTTACAGAAAACCAACTTTCACAGGTTGTTATATTCTCAAAGAATCTGCTCATCACCCTTATCAAAAAACAGGAGTCACAATATGTTTAATCCGATGAGCCAAAACTAACTTTTCAATTTCTCATTTATTACAGAAGGAACTTTCAACTATCAAACATCACATGAAACTAAATGACTTCTCCGAAAAGAGTACACAACATCTTTTCGATTATTACAAACCAACACAAAAAGCCTAGATTCAATACGTCAGTTCCAATTCCTTACATTTCCGGGATTTCAGAACCAATTTCGAGAATTCGAAAGAAATGTAATCTAACAGCCACTTATACACCTATCAACAAATTATCCACTCATTTTCCTTCATCTAAAGATAAATGCTCAACCTTGTCTCTACCTGGTGTGTATCAAGTTCCTTGTAATTGTAGTCTTTCTTACTTTGGACAAACTGGATGTTCCATAGAAAAAAGAATTCAAGAGCATCAGTCATTAATTCAACACAACAAACCTGAGAATTCTGGATTAGCTCAGCATGGATTAGAAACAAACCACACCATCCTTTGATCCAAGACTCTCCTCCTACACAGATGTCGCTACAAATTTGAATGTTTATTTAAAGAAAGTGTAGAGGCCTTACTTCAACATCCTAACTTGAATCGTAATGACTGTATATCTATATCAAAAATTTGGGAAAGTTTAATCAGGATAACACATTAAATTTTTTATTATCAGTATAATGTTATTTAAGATCATTATATGAATTTCTGAATTAATATCTTTAATTATGTTTAAGTTAAGGGATATTACATCCCATATCGTTTCTTAGCCAAATAAGAAACTCAAAGAGTTTCATGCTGAATATAGTAGAAACTATATAAAGTTCGCCAATTCCAAGCATAAGCAAACACCTGGATACTGCAGCAACTGACCCTTAAGGTAGTGCAAGCTGAAGCAACTCATGTCAAAGGTGGAGCAAGCTCCGATCACTATTCTTGATATCTACCCATAATGTGAACTTAGCTCCTAGGACCGGTTTCAACCTTTATTGAGGTCTCATCAGTGAGTAGGTAGACTTAGTTACTACCAAGTTTGTAGCGAACAAAACTCACAACCCTTCTATGAGAATTGCCGAGAGGTGTCCTAATAAATTATTAGATATATGAAGAGCCAAAGGCTTCAATTCGGTGACATATGACTTGTTTAAGTTAAGGGTGTACTAATTACATCCCATATCTTATTCGGCTAAGAAACGATATGGGATGTAATATCCCTTAACTTAAACAAGTCATATGTCGCCGAATTGAAGCCTTTGGCTCTTCATATATCTAATATAACTTTAATTATGTTTTATTAAAAAAAGTTTACTCTTCTAATACTTAGCGATATGACATCATGTGGCGCGTTCTATGTATGAATGATCAATTGTTCGTATTCCACTTTGTTTTTTAAAACTATTCCTATGTAGCCACTGAAGATGGTCCATAATATTCAGACCGAAATATTTGGCAAATTAAACATTATTCTCGTGCTAACTTGTATATATTTCTAATCATTATGTCAAAAGTATCGTTAAAAAATCAAGTATTACACATACAATTACTTACCTAATTACTTTTAAATAATTACTTTTATGCACCAACCAAGCGTTCGCTTATGAAAAATACATTTCTCTGACATTTCAAAATCCTCAGTAACAAACTAGTTTTTGCTAAGGTTTTTCTGCCTGGTCCCTGAAGAGAACCAACCAGTTCGAAACAGCTGTCAGGCCAGTTAAACCTCCCTGGTCAACTTGCAGAACTTTCACAGTTTCTACAGTCGGCTTTGAAATAATGCTAGATCTAATATCCACTTTGCTTATGTAATTACACATACAATTACTAATCCCACAGATTTAATAAAGAATTAAATAACATAACTTTTTTAATGTGAATTCTATCCATTAAAGGCTGTAAACCTATTGTGCATTAGCAATGTGAATGAGGAAATCCTTTTTTATAGTGTTACACAGTGATCAGCATTCATTTTTGAAATTATGGATTCTACAACCGTGTTAAAATAACTCATTTTATTATCCTGACATTTCGATCTTCATATCAAGATCATCATCTGGAGCATACATAAATATACAAGACAAGCTGCATTGCATTTCAAACCATAAGCTAGAGAAACAATGATTTGATCACATGCCACTCACTGGCATGACCTCTAGTGAAAAAAATAAAAAATAAAATAAAAAAATCATTTACATCAAGCTAATTTAATTTATGATTACATGAATAAACATTCTTGTTTACTTTTCCTTCCAGTAACAGTGATGTCCTATTTATATTATTATTACAATTGTTATTTTTTATTTAAAAAAAAAAATTATTTATAAATTACAACATGAATAAACATTTTTTCTTATCAATTTTTTCTTTAACAGCGATGTCCTATTTTTTAGTATTAAAGTTGTTATTTTAGATTTAGGATCCTGGATTTTCTACAGTCCTGTTTATATTTGTTCTTAGAGAGGAAGGATTCATGGGATGAATATATGCCTTCCATATGTATGGGATTTTTAGACCATCATTATTGTTTAGATTGGGGTGGTTGATAACGATCTCACAAGCTACCTTAAATTTGTGTTCACACCATGTTTTGGTGTGATGTAGACAACTAGTGCTTTTCCAGTCAATTCTATGCAAGGTGTTCAGGGCATGATCAGAAAGGCCAGCTTCACCATAATTATTATATTTGATGTGTCGTTTATGTTCTTTGTGTCTGATCGGAATTGTGCATCCTGTTTCTCCTATGTATGGTATGTTGCAGGTGCAGTAAATACAGTATACTTCAGGGTGGGCCAGCAGAGGGAGTGGCTGTTTGGATGAGTTGAGTAAAGGTGGCTTTGAGGTTGTATTTTTGTAGTACTCTGTTTATTTTGTCTGATGTCCCTTTAATGTAGAGAATGGTTATAGTTTTACTGTAGTCTGGTTTGTCTTTGATTTTTATTGAAGTCTTGTAGAGAATTTTGTTAATAGTGTTTTGGCGGTATCCATTTTTTTGAAAAGTATTGCTGATCACTTTAAATTCGTTTTTCAGTGCCTATTCATTGGAGCAGATCTTCAGAACCCCGTTTTTTAGGGGATGACGCCTAGTTTTTGTGTTGGGTGGTTGTAGGAGTTTATGTGTATATATTGGCCAGTATGTGTCGCTTTCCGGTAAACAGTGAAGGAAAGATTGCCCAGTGGAAGACGTGTGACAAGTGTATCTAGAAAGGCAGTGTGTTATGTTTTTCAATCTCAATTGTGAACTGTATGTGTTTGTGTTGCTTGTTTAGGTGGCTAAGGAATGTGTCTAGTGTCTGGTGGCCATGAGACCAGATCTCGAAAACATCGTCAATGTATCTAAACCAGATTTTGGGTTTTAAAGGGGAGGAACCTAAAGCAAGTTGTTCAAAATGTTCCATATAAAAGTTAGCAATCAGGGGAGGGGAGAATAATGGCGAGTCCATGGCTGTGCCTTCTTTTTGTTGGTAGAAAGCGTTTTGCCGTACAAAATAACCAGATTGTGATACATGCACAAAGAGAGCCGTGATATCTGGAGGAAATTTGTTCTGTAAAAGAAGAATTGTGTCATTGATTGGGACATTCGTAAAGAGGACAGAGACATCAAAACTGACTAATAGATCATCTTTTTCTAATATAATGTCTTTGATGATATTTATGAAGTGTTGTGTGTTTTTGATATAGAAGGGAGAATGACCTAACAGCTCCTTGAGTGTTGCCGCTAATTTTTTGGCTGAGTAATAAGTCGGGCTATCAATCCCTTCGACTATAGGCCTTAGCGGTGCATTTTCTTTGTGAATTTTCAGTAGCCCGTAAATTCTCAGGGAACGAGCGTAGTGTGGAAATAGTTTTTTTACCGTATCTTCGGGCCATGTAGTAACTGACTTAAGTAGATTCTCCGTTTTCTTTTTTATTCTATTAGTTGGGTTATAGTTAACTAATTAGTATTTGTTATTGTCCAAGACCAGCAGATTTATTTTTTCCACATACATGGTTCGGCTGGTTTAAGATAATGGTGGCAGTTCCTTTATCTGCTCTGGTTAAGATGTTTAGATTTGACTTTAGTGATTTTATTGCTGTTAATTCATGTTGAGTTAGGTTGCTTGTTATTGTTTTGTTATGATTTAAAATGTTGGCGGTTTCTAAACTTATTTTTTCTGCTATGTTATTGGGGATGAATCTTAGGCCTCTTTCACTATTACAAATAAATTCAAGTTTGTTTATCGATTTAGTGCTATGGCATAATTTAAACCTTTGTTAAGTAACTATATATTATTGTTATCTGTAGGTGATTGGTGGCTCCTGTTGTTTCTGTTTCTTGCTTCTGGTTGGTTGTTATTATTCATTGTGGAGAAATTTGAATATGGCGGCTGGTTCTTTCGATCTTTTAGTCTTTGGAATTTGGAAATTAGATTTTCTTTCTTCGTTTGGAGGATGTGGTTCGCAATGCTGTCAATAATCTTTTCCAGGATCATCACGATATCAGCGTTTACTTAGCTTGAAAGTTCCGTTTTTTCCTTTGGTAGCTAGTTTTGTGTAGCGACTAAGTTCTTTCTGGAAGCTTGGATTTGTTCTCTGAGAAGTGCTTTCTCCATGCGGAAGGGTATTCATTGCGCTTTTGCTGAGGTGAATTTCCTTTTTAGCCTGACGCAATTAGGAATGATATTGCTGTACCTACACCGTTTTAAAAAAGTCAGTTAACTGATCAAATCAGAAACCTGATTCTTCAGTTTACTGTATTGATTGCATCGCTTGTGGGTTGAATCGCCATGAATTATCACAATCCTTTCTTTTAGTGTTACACGGTGATCAGCATTCATTTTTGAAATTATGGATTCTACAACCGTGTTAAAATAACTCTTTTTATTATCCCGACATTTCGATCTTCATATCAAGATCATCACCTGGAGCATACATAAATATACAAAATGCTGCATTACATTTCAAACTGTAAGCTAGAGAAACAATGATTTGATCACATGCTACTCACTGGCATAACCTCTAGTGAAAAAAACAAAATAATAAAAAAAAATAATTACATCAAGCTAGATTTAATTTATGATTATATGAATAAACATTCTTGCTTACAGATGGTTTTCCTTCCAGTAACAGTGATGTCCTATTTCTATTATTACAATTGTTATTTTTTATTTAAAGAAACAAAAAAAATTATTTATAAATTACAACATGAATAAACCTTTAAAACCCAAAGTCTGGTTTAGATACGTTGATGTTTTCGCGATCTGGTCTCATGGCTGTCAGACACTAGACACATTCCTTAGCCACCTAAACAAGCAACAGAAATGAATACAGTTCACAATTGAGATTAAAAAATATAACACACTTCCGTTTCTAGATACACTTGTAACACGTCTTCCCTTGGGCAATCTTTCCTTCACTGTTTACCAGAAACCGACACATACTGGCCAATATATACACAAACTCCTACAACCACCCAACACAAAAACTAGGTGTCATCAATACCCTAAAAAACAGTGCTCTGAAGATCTGCTCCAATGAATAGGCACTGAAAAACGAATTTAAAGTGATCAGCAATACTTTTCAAAAAAATGGATACCGCCAAAACACTATTAACAAAATTCTCTACAAGACCTCAATAAAAAACAAAGACAAACCAGACTATAGTAAAACTATAACCATTCTCTACATTAAAGGGACATCAGACAAAATAAACAGAGTACTACAAAAATACAACCTCAAAGCCACCTTTAAACCTCCTGCAAAATTAAAAAGCTTGCTCAACTCATCCAAAGACCCACTCTGGAGTATACTGTATTTACTGCACCTGCAACATACCATACATAGGAGAAACAGGATGCACAATTCCGATCAGACAAAAAGAACATAAACGACACATCAAATATAATAATTATGGTGAAGCTGGCCTTTCTGATCATGCCCTGAACACCTTGCATAGAATTGACTGGAAAAGCACTAGTTGTCTACATCACACCAAAACATGGTGAACACAAATTTAAGGTAGCTTGTGAGATCGTTATCAACCACCACAATCTAAACAATAATGATGGTCTAAAAATCCCATACATATGGAAGGCATATATTCATCCCATGAATCCTTCCCCTCTAAGAACAACTATAAACAGGACTGTAGAAAATCCAGGATCCTAAATCTAAAATAATTTTAATACTAAAAAATAGGACATAACTATTAAAGAAAAAAAATCTATAAGAAAGAATGTTTATTCATGTTGTAATTTATAAATAATTTTTTTTTAATAAAAAATAACAATTGTAATAATAGAAATAGGACATCACTATTACTGGAAGAAAAACCATCTATAAGCAAGAATGTTTATTCATGTAATCATAAATTAAATCTAGCTTGATGTAATTTTTTTTTTTTTTTTCACTAGAGGTCATGCCAGTGAGTAGCATGTGATCAAATCATTGTTTCTCTAGCTTATGGTTTGAAATGCAATGCATCTTGTCTTGTATATTTATGTATGCTCCAGATGATGATCTTGATATGAAGATCGAAACGTCGGGATAATAAAAGGAGTTATTTTAACACAGTTGTAGAATCCATAATTTCAAAAATGAATGAATGAGGAAATGGTTATATAATACTTGGAAACAAAACAAGACTTCTAATAAGATCCTGGTTATAGATTAAACAATGAAATCTATCTACCCACCTAAAGACTTTGAAAGTCTTTAGGTGGGTAGAAAAATTTCAAAACAACCATTACATTACTGTATTGATAGTTGAATCCATAGCTTTATTTGGAGAAGCAGAACACTTCTAATATAGGGATGGAAATTAAAAACAAATGAATCATGATAAAAAAAGAAAGTGAAGAGTTATAATTGTCAGTTTGTCCTTAAACAGGCTACATATGCAAAACAACTTACACCTGATATGACAAAATGCAGGACTAGACTGTTCTATAAATTAAAGATGCCAAGAAGTTATATTCTTGGTTTCATCCTTTATCCAACTGTAAGCAAAGTATGGGCATGACATCACTACACGACTGGGTTGCTTCTATATAGAGGCTAATGACTTCACATCGATTGCCTTAGAAACCCATAATGCAACTCACGTATCCTTATGGACATGTATCATGATATAGATTATGGGAAGGGCCACTAGAAAGACCACTTTTGACCTTTGAGGTGAAAAAGTAAAAGGAGTGCTCACGATAGGATTAGGGATGTTAGTATAGGGATGCAAGAGAGCCTGATGGTATTAGGATAAAGAAAAAGACAGATAGTATAAGAGATAGAGAAAAGGTTATCAGTTTTCCTTTTTCACCAATCTCATGCAGATGAACAACCAAAAGAGCAACTGAAACTAAAGTGCAAAGATGACTGATACCCAGATGACAGGCAGTTAGTGTTAACTGCTTTTAGCTGGCTTTCTCTGCCTGGGATTGTGCTCCAATCATTCCTGCAAGTGACATAACACCACAATGAATTAAGAAGCTGGAACCATTTAAAAAACTTCTCATAGTGAAAATAGACTGAATTTTATCTCTCCCCGATGAATATTGCATAATGTGGGTGATATACACCATCTAGCCAAAAATTGAACATCTTCTAGAATGTTTCTTTCTAAATACAAAAATCGTCTGACTGACAATAAAATTTCCACAATACAATATTATAAAGCATTTGTAAGTCATATTGTTTGTTTTCAAATCCATGTTTCTCCCTAACCTTCCATAAATGGTATTTTAGTTCATTAATTATAAAAATCAAAATTCTCTTCCCATTGCTGACAGGTGTTAGGTACTACAAAAAAAAAAATAATAATAATAAATAACCTGTTCTAAGTAATGGAATGCCCAACACATTAATCTGCTCCAAATATGCAGGGCAAGAGGGAAGTTGTAGAATGCATGCTCTACTGTTTCCAATCAGTAATGGATGTCGCAGATTGGATCTCCAATGTTAAAGTACCTCAATTTGATGGTATTGACTAGAAGGCAACCATATGCAATTCTCCAAGCAAGATCCCTCCTGTTAGGGTATCCTTGGAACTTCACTAAGTTAAGAAAGTGTTGTCAGTACTCAACTGCAGAAGTTTGCAGCAAAAGAGATTAAAGATTTCTTTATACCAAATTTTACTCTTTTTTTTTTAATGGAAAGAATGTCGTAGACATCTTAGAGTTAAGCACAGGATGTTGTTGTACTGTAGGAACAATCTCAGCCTTTGGAATCGCTTACTCCAAACAGGGGAAGATGAAAACACAGATAGCACCAGAGAAGGTATGCACATGTATGATTGGTCTGCAATATTTTATGGATTTTTGAAGATGTATTGCTTAAATAGTAGAATTTTAAAACCAAGCCCAAATCCTCCATGCTTCTTTGATAGTTGAAATTCCTTTTTAACTTCTTGGTATCAGCTAGACTAAAAAAAAATTGCAGATGGCTTACTATATAATTGCTTTTCTTCAGTTTCTGTGATGTCTGATAAATGTTACATTACCATAAATGTTTCATAACCATAATCTTCCCTGCTCAGTTGTACATAACAACTGAGCAGGGAAGATTATGGTTTTGAGTACTATAGCTTTAGTACTTTTAGAAGAAAAGGAAAGTGGCCCATTCCAGTCTCCTAAGGTTTCAATGTTCATGTATATAAGTTTTGGAACTGGTAATACTGGGTAAGTGGAGAAGTGAATTCCATGTATAATGAGAGGTTCTCTCTCACAGGTTAGTCCAAAAGGAATGCCTCCAAGATTTCATATTCCAAAAACTTTTAATTTTGTCTTTTTGGCATTAGCAATTAATCTGCTGATCTTGCTGAATTTTTCCAAAATACCAAAAAAGATATATATGAAATCATTATCCTTCAAAGTGCCCACTACATCGACATATGCTAATATCTTATTTTCCTTCATAGTTGAAGAAACTGTTATTCCTTTCACAGCACATATATTGTCAACTTCCTGTAAGAAAGGTTCAAGAACTAATACAAAGAGCAATGGACTAAGAGGGGAAACCCTGCTTGACTCCTTTTCGAATTTTGATATGTTTTTTTTGGTCTGACAGGAACTCGTTAACCAGGAGGCAGGTAGTTGAATTGGCACAGGTTCCTTTAATAACAGATAGCAGCTTTTTACCCACACCAATTTGCTGGAGGAGTGGAAGAACAGAAAGGGATGCCAGACATTATCAAATGCTTGAGTAAAGTCTACTGATAGCAGTGTGGGAGCCAAAGCCGGAAGTGATATCAAGATTGAAGTAATGCAGAAGTCATATTTCCATATACAAGTAGCCAAAAGGTGTCACACCTTATTAAAATACTTTGTATTAGAGATAAGTGTTGAAAGTTTTTATAATCCTAAGCTATGTGAAAAAAAACAAAAAAAACAAGCTGTTGAATATTACTGGATTTTTTTTTTTTTTTTGCATGAAATTTTGGGCTTTTTTTCTCTTTTTCTTTCTCTTTTTGCAGAAATAGCTTCTGAGTCAACAAAAGCATTTTTATGCAAAATTCCTAGCCTTACAGCAAGTGACACATCATAGCATTTAGCAGCTAAAACTTTAATGATTTGTCAGTTGAGCATTGAATGTGGCTGACTGAGTGGATAATCTGCTCTCCAACCACCAAGCTGGAGAGCAGATGCTGTCCTCTGAGTTCAAATCTTAAAACAAAAGACATCTTTGTTCCTAAGAGTTACTGATAGCAGTAGAACTTAGCCATCCATAGCACTGATGCAAGACAGATTTACTACCTTCTGTGTGCAGGAGATTCACGTAATACACTGCCTGCCTACAAGACTAGCCTTAGAAGTCCTAAGGCCCTACAATTCCTACCGATAAAAAAACATATAGCACATAAGAGTGGTCACTAAACACTAAACACATCTGACAGTAGGTCATTCTTAACCCTGCAAGCACAAGATTGTTAGTGTCAATGTTGTGCAACTTATTTGTTGCCTCCGTAGCGCAACTGGAAGAATGATGGTGCACTGCACCCTTCGATTGGAATAGGCCTAAGTTTGATTCTCGTCGCAACAGGAGGAATCTTTATCTGGACGATTTCAATCGAAGGCGAGTTAGCCAATCTCATATGGAGGTAGCAGGGTTTTTTCCCCCAGAAACTCGGTTTTTCATCCCGCATACAGACAAATCAGCACTTCAGAACACACGCAATTTACAGACAAAAAATACTAGTTCTGGTGATGAAGGTGGGTGGTAAATGGCGTTGATGAGATGATTCATAGTAGAGGTTCGGTGTAGTGGTTGAGACGGTTGAAAGTGTCCTCCTGCAATGAGTCTTTGGACTCCTTGGAGGTATCAGGAATAATAATAATAATATTTCAAAAAAAGTTACGTTTTTCACTTGAATCAAACAAACAAGCAAAGATATATATAGTGATGTTAAAATGCTTAGGTCATGGACTTCATATATTTAACAAGAATGTAACTGGCCACAGATCTAATATACCAATACAAGTTCTTTAAAACTGTATTTTAAATTTATTTTTTTAAAAATATGAAAATATATGCAAAACATTTTAATGATATCTGGGTGATATCATTAAAATTAAAAGGCACAGCCACTGGAATTACTTCTCCAATCTATGAAAGAATTTTTTAAGATAAATCAGTAATACCATAGGATCAACTATTGTATATCATTTTCAACAAAGGGTAGACTGCCACACCAAATATTCATAATTAAAGAATAAACTAGAAAATGTTTCAAACTTACCACTTTTGTTAGATAGTGAGCGCTTCCAAATCTGAGAACCACTCTATGATCTTTCCACCGATTTGGTACAAGGAATTCTCTTTCATACCAAACCCAACCTACAAAATCACGGATTGTTTTATTCTGGGTTATATCATTAAAACTAGAAGGCACAGCCATTGGAATTACTTCTCCAGTCTATAAAAGAATTTTTTAAGATAAATCAGTAATACCACAGGATCAACTATTGCAATTTTATTTTAGCAAAATTGTCCACAATTGGATGAGCTGAATAATTCAATAATAAATTTATTTAAAATAATTATCACAATAAGCTAGTCCTATAAAAATAACATAGGTGTTATCATTATAGTGCTACCTTATAATATTAATATCTACATTATCTACTGAGTTCTAAGACTCATCGCCACAGAAAGTCCACTAATGATTCATACAATTTCTAGAATTCCTTTTTCCTTGCCTAACTTAAACTTAGTATAGTAACTGACAAAGGAAAGATGGCTTCAGGTTTTGTCTTTGCAGGAATTTAATTTTGATTTCAGTCATTTCGTAAAATATGAGGTGTGCTTATATGTATTCGTTCAATTACTAGGTGAATTATGGATATTTAAGGCTGATATGTGTGAAATATGATCTGAATGAGGATTTGAGGAGTGGTATCGAAGTGTTACTAGCGAGAATGCCATGTGGAGGATGAGTGCTCGTCTGATAGAAAAAAGGGATAGTGTAAAAGAGCAGCAAAAAAATGGTAAAAAAAGTTTTGAAAAGCAAACGAGTGATCAAATGTAGTGAAAGTTGAATAGAATGCAATTAAAAAAGGTAAGGTAGAGAGTGGCACTGACGGCAAACAAGCATGTATGGTTGAACAATAAAATTGAGACTGTGAATGAGCAAAAATGTGATGCAAGATTTGAAAGTAGGGCTGGTTAAGGTGAGACAAGATATGAAATGGATGCAGATTGAAATGAGAATTGGAGATATGTATGGAAAAGGGATATGGGGATATTCAGTTGTTTGCAGATGATGCGAAGTTCGGACGTGAATAGGGATGCCAGTTCAATGTTGCAAAATGTAAAGTTTTAAATTTTGGGAAACAAAATATGGGATGTAGAGTTTACACTTGGTGGGGATATATTGTTGGAGGCGGAGGAAATATGAGATCTTGGGGTGATGGTGGATAAGGATCTAAAATTTAGATGACACATTGCCAAAATTGTGAGGACAACACAATGAATTCTGGGAATGATGTGGAAGACATTGAATTGTAGAAGTAAGGAGATTCTTGTTCAATTTTATAAGGCTCGGATGAAGCTAAGCTACACAGTGGACAACTGTGCACAGATTTGGTCACCTGGTTTTCAAAAGGACAAAGATGTTGGAAAGGGTCCAGAGGTGACTGACTAAGGTAGTTTCTGAGCTCTGTTGAATATGAGGAAAGGTTGAGAAGATGCAATTTACAGAGTCTAGTGGATAGGAGGAAGAGGAGTGATATGATAGAGATGTACAAGTTGGTAAGGGGCTGTTATAGGATCAATGTTGAAAAGATTTTTCATAAAACGATGCGAGATCAGGGGAGAACAAGTGGTCATCTTTGGAAGCTGTATGAGAAGGGTGTGAACAAGGGAGTGAGAAGCAGATTTTTTGCATGCAGAGTTGTGAATGATTCGATTAGAATGCCTTGCCTGAGAGTGTGATGTCAGCAGAAAATATGTGTTTAAGGCATGGTATGATGAGCTATGTGTATGACAAAGGGACCTCCTAGATGAGTGACTCCATGGGGTCTTAGGGTAATAATAATAAAAGTTAAAGTGTAATTAACAACAATGCTCGTTTTAACATAGTCTCTTAAAAATAAAGATGTCAAACATATTTCCATGCTTTTCTTTTTCTTAATTAAAACACCATCTCTGTATGATTACAATATCAACGAGTGAAATAATTTGTGTGTATGAAAAAGAGGGTCGGCAGAAAACTAGTCCCTATCGATCATGGATTGCGAGATTTTGTGAAATTTGCTTATGGCCCCATTTAATTATAGTAAGTTGACACTATACTGCCTTCTTTCTTGAAAACTAAAGTGGAAACATACGAAATAATTATTTATATTTAAAATCCTGAAACTACCTCTTTTATAAAAGAGGTATAGTTCATTAAAAAAAATAGTAATAAATGGCAGTAATAATAATACATCCATGTAATAGCAATGACAGTTTATGATGAATGATTCCAAGTTTTAAAATAAAATTTTGATACCAGGGAAGGCTCTTGTTCTGTCATTTGAAATATCCTAAATACTTCCCAATAACTTATGTCTTGGTCATACAACCTTCTTTTATTCACCAAACTATGCTATTACATGTTCTCAGTCTATTAGCTGATGCTCCACAGACCTAACATTATCTTGGTTATTTGCTTCCATACTTTCTCAAAGATTCCTCAATGTGCTCTAAATCTAGCTGACTAGAAAGATGAAAAGATGGTTTGGCAAGTTACAAGGTGTGTATGATGTTTTCCATCCTTGTGATGAGCAGTGCACTCAGGATTTAATCTTGGGAGGGGAGGGACGAGTTGAGTAGATGATTTGAGAATACACACTAAGCATTGCATACAACCTATGCCTGAGCATCTGCAATGATAGCTATTGTAGATGTGGATGTAAATTTTTTGTAAAGATCTTTTTTTTTTTTTTTTTGGTTTTGATTGACACTACTACTCTAATTGCTTTTCTTAATATAAGAGGAGGAGGGTTAAGGATAGGAAAATTCTCAGGTATTTCTTCTATCGTGAGCACAATCTTCTTACCATTATGTTGTCCCAACACTTCTCCCTTTCTACATGCTACCTATACTTGGACTTCTCCATTTATGATCTGTCAGAGTAAGTAGCAGTAACATTATTTAGTAGCTGGTTGGGAAGCCTACTGATATGCTACCATGATTTTAATGTCTCTCCCTCTCCACTATCTAACACTAACAGATTGTGTGCAGAACCACTCGACTGCAACACCTGACATTGAAGGGGGGGGGGGGGGGAAGGAGGCTCTTAAAGGTCATAAAGAGTCTTCAGAAGCTGGAGATTCTTAATCACCTAAACATAGCAACATTCACTTCTGATCCTCCAGAGTTGTACCCTTTTTTTTCGTAATGTTTCCAACTAATGCAATTTCTCCACAACAGCTCTTCATTCAATGCTGTTTACTCTACTAATTTAGCAAGCACAGTGACCTTGTTTCAATGCAATGTTCCTATGCTATAGTTTATATTTACTAAATCATTTTCAATTTCCCACAGCATTAAAAATTTTAAAAAATGTGATATAGTGCATGGGCTTTACACAGCTTAATTTGAGTGGTCACTTGAAGGATATTAGGTCTAGTAACCATATTTTAAATCAATAATCAAGATGCGATCTCCATTCCAGAAGATCATATGTCCTGTCAGGTTCAAAAATCAATATTTGTATTAACATACATGAAGGAAGACTGATTGAATTTAGAGTTGTACACCAAAATATAAAATGACATCTAATTCAAGCATCGAAATTAAGTATATTTGTTAGAATAAATGTCGAATGTTAATTCTTGAAAATAAATTATATGACTAATATAAAAATTTTATTGATTAAAATGCAGACTGCAGGGTCTTCTTGAAGGTAACACATATCTGGGCTGGTATAAAAAAGGTTGATGAAGCTGAACTTTGGCCCAGAACAGTTTGATTGTATGCCGAACTTTAGTCCACCATATAATCTACCACAGTGTGGTGCGGCTGTCCACACCATCACATTGGGAATGCTACTGTTCTGTATTCCTCAGCCTAAAGATATGATGGGAAAAACAACTTAGAAGTGTAAATTAAAGATACCAAAGAAATTATTTGACAAGTATATACTTGGTTTAATCCTTTATTCAAGTGTAAGCAAACAAAGTATTTTCAGGACTGCAGCAACTCATATATAGAAACTAATGACTTCACATTACTTGCCTTAGTATCCTATAAGGATACTTCTATATCCTTGTGGACATGTATAATGCTATGCATTATGGGAATGATCACTACCCAGACTGGTTTCAACCTTTGTTGATGTCTCATTCAGTGGGAGCCAGACCCAGAGGTTATACTAAGGTTGAAGTAATGCCGAAGTCATAATTCCTATACGAATAGCCAAAAGGTGTCACACCTTATTATTAATAAAATACTTTGGATTAGAGATAGTTGTTGGAAATTTTTCCACTTGATTATACTATAAATTAAAGATACCAAGAAACTATATACTTGGTTTAATCCTTTATCCAAGTGTAAGCAAACAAAGTTTGAGCCCGAAGTATTTTTAGGACTGGGAGGACAATTCATTTTGACCTCAATGAAGGTTGAAACTGGTCTGGGTAGTGACCCTTCCTGTCATGCATAGCATTACACATGTCCACAAGGATATGTGCTTTGCATTATGGGATACTAAGGCAAGTAATAGAAAGTCATTAGCTTCTCTATATGAGTTGCTCCAGTCCTGAAAATAGTTCAGGTGCAACACTTTGTTTGCTTACACTTGGATAAGAAGTAAACTAAGTATAAAATTTCTTGGCATCTTTAATTTATAGTATAACCAAGTGGAAAAACTTCCAACAACAACCTAGGAGTGAATGAGCATTTGCAGGGATCAATATGACATCTGTACCCCCTCAGAGGAAGTTAGGACTCTGTGTGCCAAGTACCATTAGATGCTTAAACTTTATTTTACTAAGGAAATTTTAAAAATTCTCTTACTAACTTATATGTAATTAGATAGATGCAGAAGAATTTTTTTAGTGAATGCTAGGAGTGGAAAGAAACCCTGAAGTCGAGTAAGTGTGGTTAGCAAGGATGTAAGGAACAGATTTGCTGCTTGGAGAGTGGTGAATGAACAAAATGAGTTTTCAGAGGTAGCTGTTTCTGAGAGCAACCAAATTTATTATTATTACCCTAACATCCCATCGAGTCAAAGACTCATTTAGAAGATTCTTTTGTCATACACACAGCTCATCATACTGCACCTCAAACACATTCAGATTCTCTGCAGACACCACACTCTCAGGCAAGACATTCCAATCATTCACAATTCTGCCTGCAAAAAAACTGCTAACTTCCTTGTTCACCCCTGATCTCCTGCCGTTTTATTAAAACATTTTTAAAGTAGCAGTAATCTATCAAAAGCCTTTGCAAAATCTAAATATACTACTGTGTATCCATCTCCTTTGTTCAATGAAGCTGTCACCTTATTGTAAGCAGATTATAAAAACATGCCCTCCCTTTAGCAAATCCATGCTATCCATCAAAGATAATACCACTGTTATCAATCCAATTCTGAATCCTGGTTCTCACCAGTCTCTCCAACACTTTAATCACAAAAACTTACACACAGACAGAGATAGGCCTATAATCGGATGCTTGAGTTCTGTCACCTCCAGGGTCGTCGCCAGATTAGATGGTGCCCTGAGGAAAACAATTAAATATCGTCCCCGACGGATTATAAGACAAAATATAAGAAAATCTCCAATTGCTATTTTGTTTTTATTACAAGAGAAACATTAATGCAAAACGATTACATAATAATATTAATTATGTGTTTGCTCTACAGGGATATCGCACAATAAAAATGTTTATAAGCTCTTCTAAATTTAAATTATAAGCTATGTCTGCCTCTATCGATATAGTTGCTAGGCCAACCAATCTTTCTTAGGTCATTGCTGTTCGCAAATGATTTTTCATCAGTTTAAGCTTTGAAAAACTTCTTTCCCACTAACAGGAATTGTTAGCGTAGCGACGGCGCCTCCCGCAATATGGCTGAACGAGCGCCCTTATTAAGTAACGCCGTGAGGTAGGCTGCCTCTAAGATCAGATGGAAACATAAACGCCCAACGGCGGCCCTGATCACCGATTGAAATCTTTCAACACAGCCCTAAATAGGGCGAGCCAAGTGCTCAAAACCTTCTTCCTTTAAACCGAGAATCATTCAGAGCGACGAAGGGTTCAGAGTCCACGGGACTGATATCCATCAAAGCCACATCAGTTAACAGGCTGCCTCTATGCTACACCCTATCGATGGTACTGGTCGCCTCCCTTATGAAGCGGCACAATCTTGCCTTCCTTTTATTCCTTTGGAATACTCCTTTAATAAAAGGGGGGGGACTTCAAAAACTGAACAAAAAAGTTTAAACGAAAAACGTCTTTCTTGGAAACCTGTCCCAAAAAAAAGAAATAAAATAAAATAATAATTAGCACTCAAACACAATTATGCATTACATTCATTGAAAAATAAACATGTACGCAAAAATATGTTAAATCGGCATGGACAACAGTCACTGTTCACCTTTTACTTCATGTTCATAGATACAGAGTTTCACATTCAATCCGTGAATTAAAACATTCACAAAACGTCACATTTCATTTTTGTGGGTTTGTCATAACCAGTGGCGTCGAGAGCCAACGCCGGGCTCTGGAAAAAAGCTCTTACCAAGCCCCAAAATTAGAAATTACGGGCCCCTAGGAATCACGGTTCCGGAGAATCTTGTCCCCCTTTCTCGACGGACCTGGTCATAACTATTTAAAACAATTCACCGATTCATAAAATTTCGGTGAATCGCGTTAAAAGCAATGTTCATATGTTCAGAAATCCAAAAAAACACATTTGGATGTATTCGTAAGCGCAGCCTCTTGATGCGTAACAACAATGTTTTCTTGCATCTATTTTTCACTATGGAGCTACTCGCATGATATATCTTGATATCTAGATATATCATGCGATATATCTAGATATATAGCATGAAAAGAAAAACCGAAAATTCGTTCTTTCTCTGAGTAACTGGAAGCAAAAACAATGACGTGCCATCTCTCCAACTAACGGGGTTCGAATTACGCCGTAGGCATGAATGTTTGCGATTGTCCTCAGATGGGATATAAATTAGCATGATATATCATACGCTACCCACACGATATATACCTGAAGTCAATCACAAATTCCATGTCCACGGTGGGTTGGAACCCAGAAGTGATTTTGCGACTGTCTTCAGGTAGAAATTGAGTTTATCGTCAGGTGGGAGAACCACCGTCCCGCTTATTTGAAGCCTAAAAAGTGTATTCATATAGTCATATACACACAAAAAGAAGAGGATCAAAATTTAGTGGGCATGAAAATGTACATATTTAAAATCCATACTAATGACATCTTATGGGTTCAGTACGTGACATTAAAGTAAAAATTTGCCGCTAATAGCAGGTGTCAAATTTCAATCGTTTACAAGTAAAAATAAAATAATAATAATTTAAGATACCACGAAATTATATACTTGGTTTAACCCTTTATCCAAGTGAAAGCAAATAAAGTTTGCACCTGAAGTATCTTCGGGTACAAACAATTAATAATAATAATTAATACGTTCCAAAAGAATAGCGGTGAGTGGACATCCACTGTATACAGAAATAGATAAATGATTTGTGGGAAGTTTTCAGTATTTAGACAACATTGTAATATAAATAAGGAGTTTATTAAAACTAAGCAATTAAAACCCTACAAGTTTCGTGCGTCGTTTAGTGGTACGTAAGTTTTACACAATAGGCTTTTGTTATGTAAAACTTATGTACTACTATTACCGATGATGCAAGTCTTACGATGCACGAAACTTGTTGGGTTTTAATTGCTTACTATTAATAAACTCATTTATATTACAATGTGGTCTCAATACCGAAAACTTCCCACAGAAAACCTACGTGTAAATAGGTAAATGATTATCTGTTTACCCCATTTAAAATATTGTTTATGTTATTTTGATTTATTTTATTACTTTTTTTTTTTTTTTTTGTAAAGTAGAAAGAAAAACGACACCGAATTTCTGGAAATAGGTAATTGGGATTACAAAGTATACACAGTTAAATTAATTCACCCTCCCCTTCGCAGCGTTCAATATAAAACTTCGGGGGGGGGGGGGAAGAACCCAAATATTCATATTACGGTGGCATAAGTATGATTTTTTAGGCTTTCACACAACGTTCATGTGGACCCTTCATAATTTTTTGTGGAGGCGTCATCCCCCCCCCCTCCAAGAACGACTTCATTAGCTTTTTAAATTCTTTCTTCCTTCTACCATTCAATGTTGGGTTTCGCAAAGTCATGGTATAGGTTATTTGTACTCTTGCAAAAAAAAAAAAAAAAAAATCTTTCCCCACCTTGGGCAGCTATGCTACTGGTTATAATATACAGTAACGTAATAAAAGGCAACTAAAATAATATGGAGTTATAAATTATTTAGTCTCCGACTCCGTCAGTTCATGCAAAAAAAGCGATCCGGCTCGTAATTGTATATTGTTATATTATGCTGTGATATAACAAGATATCTCAATGAAAGTCGGGTTTACACATAAGCTAGACCAGCTATAGTGTAGGGTCTCACATCACAAGGGGACTCCGCCTCATTATACATTACCTACAATTTATTCAATATAGGGGCCTCTTAAAAGTTATAGCTTAAGGGCCACAGCAATCTCAAGTTCGGCCCTGATCTCATTATTACATAAGCAAAGCGGATATTAGATCCAGCATTATTCCAAAGCCCAATGTAAATTATGAAAGTTTCCACTTTGCTTATGTAATTTTGCATCGTCGATCTGAAGCCTTTCGACTCCTTATTTTGGTAATTACTGATCTCATTATTATTATTACGTAACATTTCCATCACTTACTTGCTTTAGTGATTTTGTATACCATTTTTCCCGAAAACCGATGTCTTGATCCCTTTCATTGACGATTTTAAAACTCCAGACATCATCCAACTTTTTGATTTCTCGTGTTTCCGATTCTTGAGGGAATAGGTAAGTAGACGTAATACTGGATTCTATTTCACAGCAGAAATACAATAGTAGAGCCGAAAGTAATAATGTCGTCTTATCTACACCCATTACTTTTTTTTTTTTTTTCCTGATGACTCTTTTCTTGTTCCTTTGATTGCTACAAATACTATTAAACTAAGATGATACAGCTCATCAAGTGATAATGCCAGATGCTTTACCTCTTGTAGTGCCACACCACCCTAGATTACAGTGACTATTGTAATAGTAATAATCAGTGTATGTCACATGTGTTTATATCACGTGTCATGTGTTTTCGGATACCATGTCACAGTAGGTGAAGATAACTTATGAATAATAAAATTTGTGTTTTCTTCAATTAATACAGGAACGTTTCTTTCCTATATACAAGGTGTATAAATAAATAATGACTACTAGGCAGGAGATTGTAAAATTCATTCTATTTCTGATAAACCAAGAAAGCCGGTAAAATATTATAACCACCAATATACAACAATACCATACATGGTAAAATGGCGAGGGCGTGTTTTATTGGGAAAATAAGCGCATGCGCGTTTATAATGGTGGTTCCTTCCCTTGAATTTGACGTTTTCGTTGCCTTGTATGATAACAGTTTTTGGTACTTCTGTAACTTTTATGTCGGTGTGTTATTTTGTATGCAGAAGCGAAAAGATTATTGCACACCAATATACCAGTTAAGCAGTTCCATTTCATGAGTCCATTGTTATTAGACGTTGAACCAGAGGGACAAGGAGGTAGACGTGTAGAAGGTACCGTAACTATTTATATATATAAAAATATATGGTTTATGCTTAAAAATTATACTTTCCATTATTTAATCGCATGGCTATCTTATAACAGTCAGTTTTTATATTAAGAATTCGAAAAAAGTTATGGTAGTTAGCTTTATTCAAAAGTTTGTTTCAAACTGTCAAAATCAGGTGGTGGTAGCTTGATAATTATTTATTTATTTATTTATTTATTTTAGTTTTTTTTTTTTTTTTTTAATCCTATGCATTCGTTCAAAGGTAAGTAGATGTGTTTAGTTAAAAATTTACCGCTTCTCATTAAAATGGAGAGAATGTGACTTTTTTTTTTTTTTTGTAATTGACAAAGAAGCTTATCTTATTTTATTTATTTTTATTTTTTAATTATTTACATTAAGCGATATGGGTACGCGCACATTGAATTACTTGTGAACCTAGGACATGACGTTGATCTTAGTAGTGGCTTGTTTTTCAAGTAATAATGGATTTATATCAATGTCCCATTGAAATTCCAGTTTATATATACATATATATGAAATATTTTTATGTATATGTAAGATATTTAATCTATATCATTTAACAATTAGTACGGTTTAGTGTATTAAATTTTGACAGTTTATTGGATTCCATGCAGGTACCCGTATAATAATAATATATTAAAATTTAAGAATCGGCAGTACGTGATAAGAAATCTCATGAAAAGTCAAAGTAAAATGGTGCGATTTTTAGTAAAATTATAAGAGAAGGTTTATGAAATGTTATTAATTGGAAAAAACATGATAACTGAAATAAGTAAATGAATTAAAAAAATCTTCTGATTGTATAAGATTTTGATCTTTCAGATAAAAGGGCTTCTTCTTTCAACTATTAAGCTATAGGTGACACTTATCCAGACCATTATGGCCATCTTTATCCATTCCTTCATTTGGGATTTACCCACTTTCTGTTATTAACTTTTATATGGAAATATTTAAGTAATTAGATTCTCATTCTAAAGCCAATCCTCAAGCGTTGTTTTAGATACATACAAAGTTTCTTATTTGATTACATAGTCATGAAGGCTTTACATTTCTGTCAACTAAACAAAGAACATGGACTTATACAGTTGATAAACTCTAAGGCTTTATATGGAAAAATAGAGTACTTTATTATTCTTGGGCACACTTGTACTTCACTTTCTGTCTGTCTGTTGTTTTGAGTTTGTTGTAAATCCACACACATATTGACCAGTATATTATCATCACCCCATACAGAAACTAGGCTGAGTGTCATCATAGCCTTAAAAAAGTGCCCTTAAAAATACATTCATGGTCTGTTCTTCTAATAAAGTTCACAAAGTTACAATTAATGAGCATGTTAATTATATTAAACTGTATGACAAAAATGATATGAATAAAATTATGAATAAGTAAAACACACAAGAGCTAGGTCTATGCTGGATGTATCTCTCTCTCTCTTCTCCATCAAATTTTGAGTTTGAATCCCCCCTGTGGACATCATCTGGACTTTTTGAACTCATCATCCAAAGACCATTCTAATGAAAAGTAATAATTATATATATACATTAATTAAAACTACTTGCAAACTGCCTATCTATGAAATTAAAGCATCTCTTTACTTCCGCTATGGACTCTACTTTCTGATCGAGGAGTATACTAATTAGATGTTCATAACCTGCCTTATATTAGTGAAACTAGGGATATGGTTAACATCAGAAAAGATGAACGTAAATGACATCCAATTTATTCACATAGGAAATTGGTACTTTCTAATCATACACTGAAACCATATCACACAACTAATATGAAAAGAACCCGGTTGTTATATCTCAACAAAATATGTGTGAATTAAAAATTTAAACATGCATATGTGGCGATTATCAACCAGGCTTACCTAGCAAAAATGATATATTCTCAAAATTTTGATAAGAATATACATTCTTATCAAATATAATTTATTTTCATCCTATATTCAAGTGTGAGCAAACACAAGTTTCACATGCAAACTTTCACGTCCGTTGCTCATGCTTGAGCAACGGATGTAAATAAGGATATAATTTCTCATCAAGTATTACATAATTTACTTTCTGATCCAGCAACAACAAAAAAATAATTTATCTTAGAAGACTAGAAACAGATCCAAGAAAATGAAAAGTGGAAAATAAGATCTTTCCACTCAGAATGCTTATAAATCCAGATAACACAAAGAAAAGAAAATCAAAATTTAAAGAAACAAAACCAAATAAATAAATAAAAATGATTGGTGGCATTTAGTAGTGACAGAGGCAACAAACAAATCTGTTAAAGTGAGGCGAAGTAATTTTTAGGCAAAGATCAAAACTGAGAGATTTATTTTGTACATTACTACCTTTGTTATCAGAGTAAATACATGCATAAATGCTATTTTTTTTTTTTAGATTAAAAGATTCAAACTGTAATTGGGAAAAATGAGATGTGGTAGAAGACTTCTTTGTGGTAGTGTCATGACCTCTTTGCAAACAAATCATACTCATGGTAGTTCTTCTCTCTTTCCCATATAATTACAATAATTATTGAAATTATAGTTTTAATATGTAATATGATATGGGGATACTCTGTAATTATGGAAAATTTATGATAGAAGAAGTTCAAGGAGGAGAGAGAGAAAGAAAGCGACCATGAAAAACACAATGGTAAGAAGAAAGAGAGAAATGGAAAAGGAGAAGAATCGTACACTTAAGTATGGCTTTAACCACATACATAGTCATCTATCATTATCATCTGGTCTACTTGTCTTTTTCTTTTGCAATGAGACCAGAGTCCCATTAGTGAAACCATTATGCCAGAAAGATGCAATATTAATAAAAATTGATATAGATTGTGTCTGTAAAAATGTCTACCATTCATAGAATGTTCATTCATCACATTAGATCACATGCATTGTCAATATAATTTAAACAATGGAACAGCAGCCAAAAACATTGCAATTTATTCTATAAACACATGAGTGAAAGATTAACAATGAAGAAATGGCATAAATTGTGGAACAGCATTTTACCTATGTTGTTTATTATTTTAATGGTATAATAGAACACAGAAACTAAGTAAATAATTAATTTATTAACTTGATGCTAATATTTCGCTGGTATTATAACCAGCATCTTCAGAGCACAAAAACACTGTTTGTCACAATACACGAGACTAAAACAACATGGTGTACTTAAACAAAATTGTAGCAGCAACACAAAGACTGGAGTCCTGATTTTGGCGCCCTCTATCTGAAAAAAAAAAAAAAAACGCTATCGTATATTACTAGAGTCTTAGAAAAGTGCTAGTTTTTTCTTAATATGACTGTCTCCCAGATCTTCGGCAAGTTAATACAGCCATATTTGTTGAGATTTGGAGTGTGTTTTAGGGCTTCTGTCGCCTCTAAGAACAATCTCTCTGATTTATATGGGTTTCTGTGTGGTACTTTTGTGTTTTTCCAGTTGATCCTGTGTGCAGGGGTATCCAGAGCATGGTCTGCTAGGCCCGACTTCCCATAATGATAATTCCGGACGTATCGTTTATGTTCGCTGATGCGGATGTTCACAGTTCTCCCCTAATCAAGCCTACTACGTCAAACAGGAAGAACTGTGAACATCCGCATCAGCGAACATAAAAGATACGTCCGGAATTATCATTATGGGAAGTCGGGCCTAGCAGACCATGCTCTGGATACCCCTGCACACAGGATCAACTGGAAAAACACAAAAGTACTACACAGAAACCCATATAAATCAGAGAGATTGTTCTTAGAGGCGACAGAAGCCCTAAAACACACTCCAAATCTCAACAAATATGGCTGTATTAACTTGCCAAAGATCTGGGAGACAGTCATATTAAGAAAAAACTAGCACTTTTCTAGGACTCTAGTAATATATGATAGCGTTTTTTTTTTTTTTTTCAGATAGAGGGCGCCAAAATCAGGACTCTAGTCTTTGTGTTGCTGCTACAATTTTGTTTAAGTACACCATGTTGTTTTAGTCTCGCGTATTGTGACAAACAGTGTTTTTGTGCTCTGAAGATGCTGGTTATAATACCAACGAAATATCAGCATCAAGTTAATAAATTAATTATTTACTTAGTTTCTGTGTTCTATTATACCGTTAAAATAATAAACAACATGTTCGACGAACACATAAGTCTGTCCACACGTTTAAGCATTTTACCTAACTGGTTATAATTGAAGTTATAAAGGTTCAGTAAAAGCTATATTTAAAAAATAATAATAAATTGGTGTTAAGTAACACTTTTCAGGTTGAGATTATATATGATGATCGATTCTTCCCTATCACAGTTGGAAGAACAATAAGCAAGAAAGCAGAGAAAACAGCAAGATGCAATATTAATAAACATTGCTACAGATTGTGTCTGTAAAAATGTCTACATTCATAGAATGTTCATCACATCAGATCATGTGCATCATCAGTATAATTTAAGCAATGGAACAACAGCCAAAAATGTTGCAATTTATTCAATAAACACATGAGTAAAAGATTAACAGTGCAGAAATGGCATAAATTGTGGAACAGCATTTTACTTAACTGGTTATAATTGAAGTTATAAGAATGTTCAGTAAAAGCTATATTTAAAAAAATAATAATAATAAATTGGTGTTAAGTAACGCTTTTTCAGATTGAGATTATATATGATGATTGATGCTTCCCTATCACAGTTGGAAGAATAAGACATTTGCACCCTTCAGTTGGAAAAGACTTCAGATGCCACCGATGAGTTCTAGAAGGTATCATGTAAAAATAATAATGTAGTGATTCTTCATAACTTTTCTTTGGAACTTGTATTATGTTGGTATTTTAGCTCTATGCATGGATGGCATGCTCCATTTCATGGTACTTGCTTACACAGAGGAATGCTCTGTAAATTTTTTCAGTTGAAGGTGAGTTAGATGATCTCAGACAAAGGTAACAGGGTGCTTTCTCTTGGAAACTCAGGTTTTTTCATTCTGTATACAGGCAAATTGACTACAGAAAAAACAAAGACAGTAATGCTGTTAGTGGATAGCATTAGTGTGGATGGTAGGTGGTGATGGAGGGTGCCAGTGATGAGTTCTTGGAGGTGTCATGTAAAAATAATATAGTGATCCTTTATAACTTTTCTTTGGAACTTGTATTATGTTGGTATTTTAGCTCTGTGCATGGATGGCATGCTCCATTTTATGGTACTTGATTTATTTCTTGTTTCCTTGCAATAAACTAGAACAGATCTTCCAAATTGCCTTTAAAAAAAAGGTGGGTGGGGTGGGAGGAACTGATGAAAGAATTCCAGTGGAGTCAAGTTTATTCTTCATAGAACTCAAATGAAGGCAGTTTACTGAGAGGATAGAATGTGTCATGAAATTCAAAAGTTATCTTGGTACACAGATTCCTGGGATACCAGGAATGACTACAAAATTAACCTTTAGAGTAATTTGTTATCACTTCTAAATGATAATTCATTGAAGCTGATGCATATGAATGTTTTTTTTTTATTATAGAAAACTGTATAAAGAAAGATGTGGAGAATTACTATATTGTCCTGAACATCTGATACACTGCATTTATCCTATTGTGAGAAATATTTTGCTTAATACTCTCATCAGTGTTATTTATTTGTAATATGCTTGTGCTTCTATTAATAATAATCGACAGTACTTGCATGCCTTGAGGTACACAACCTGCTCATAACCATAGTTTTTGGCTAAGGTGATAGATGGCTTTGTGTCTAAATTGCATGTGTTCTTCTGGTCAGTTTGCTTAGGTTGTGCAATGAAACCTACCACCTCTGTAATAGACCATCTTACTCACCTTTAGTTGTAGAACCCTAATAAATATTCTCTGCATGTTACAGGATTAGAACTCAAGTGCTTCCAACCTAAGGATTTCTTCAAAACAACTGAGCTACAAAGCTCTCCTTGTGACATTGTTCCATTTTAAATTATTCTGAAAATGTTCATGGCACATTTTAGTTAAATTTCTATAAACAAAGAAATATTTTTGCTTAAATAATCTGCATTTAATGTTTATTGATATGTCAGTTTGTTTCAGTTAACACACAGAAGATGCTATGTTTGTTCTTCAAATGCCTGTGGTTTTGAATGGTATAAAGATCATTAGTGTCAGACATTTCTTTTGTTACCAGAATATGACTCTCCACTTCATTGATATTTAAAAAATTGATAATTAAAACACTCCATTGACCATCTTGAAGCTCTCACATCTTTCAGAATCCTATATTTGAAGAGTAACTGGAAATCATCTCTTCCATATTGGAATGGATTGAATCCTCTACTCATTCATTATATAAGCATTTTACAGCAATTTAGCATGCCAATCCTCTGCTACATTCCTAAGGGCAGGTATATTATCTCTGTAGCTATATGATCACAGGGCCAGTTTTCATGCTTATATCAGGAAAGACCACTTTGTCTCTTGAGACTAGCTAACTTGCCTTCAGTTGAAAAGCACTATATAACTTATTGCAGTTTATTTTATTGTTATTTTAATGCATGCTTTTGTATTTGGTAATGGTTTCTTAAACATTTTTTTTTTTTTTTTAGATGTCCTTTCGCATTGTAAGGAACAGCAAATTCCGGCACGTATTTGCCCAGGCTCTTAGACGGGAACATTGCTACGACAACATTAGAATAACAAAAAGTTCTTGGGATTCAAATTTTTGTGCTGTTAATCCTAAGTTCTTAGCTATTGTTATTGAAGCTGCTGGAGGTGGAGCATTCTTGGTTTTGCCATTACAGAAGGTAATGCATAATATTGGATACAAAGCATTCAAATTTGACATTTTTTATTTATGTAATTTATACAGTGTTTATTTTGGAAATGGCAGCAATCATTTAGCTTTAAACAATGTTTAAATGTTTTACAAAATAAAGCATATGAAATATAAGTAAAATCTGCAAGCCACTGAAGAAAATCCACATAATTTGTCAATTAAAACAAAGCTTATAATAAAATAGCACACTCAGCACAAATGATAGCCATTGTTTTTAATGGTTATATAAGAATTTTATATTTCATTATTTATGAATTTTTAGATTCATAAATCACAATATTTAATATCAGGTTAATAAAATTTAACCTGTATTCAAATGGATAAAGATATTTCTAGGCAGAATGACATATGGAGCATTTAGTTTAGAAGAGCTTTTAATGTATTGCTTTAGATATTAATACATCATTATAAATTATTATTATTATTTGGGACCTCCATGGAGTCATAGACTCATCGTGGCAGGCCCATTTTAAACAATACAGTCTATCATACCATTCTGTAAACTCATTCACTATTTGTGCTCTCACTACCCAATCAGGCTATACATTTGAAGGTCCAACTATCCTCCATGCAAAAAAGCCAGTCATCACCCTCTTACTCACATTTCCATTTCTGACTCCCTAGTGTCAACCTGTAACTACTTTTCAACATTTAAATGTCTCAGTCATATCTCCTCTTTCTTCTGTCAGTCAAACGCTAACATCTCCATGTCCTCAGTCTATCTTCATAGCTGACATTGTACAGTTCTCATATCATTTTTGTTATCTGCCTTTGCACCCTCTCTAAGATTAATTTATCTCTGGCAAATCCCAGCAACTAAATCTGAGTACAATTATCCATGTGTGGTTTTATCAAGACTTTATACAATGGAACCATTACTCTTCAATCTCTACTGGTCAGTGTCCTTCTCAGTAGTGCAAAATCCTCTGGGTTACCTTTCTCACATTTGCAATACAACCTGTAAACTTCAAGTTTCTATCAGTCATCTCCCCAAGGTCCCTTGTCTCTTCTACTACAGTTTCTCCAACACAGTATGCAGGCTCTCATTGATAAATCCCAAACTTCAACACCCCCCCACACCCAATTCATTTTCTTTTCTGTCCAGCTTATTCCTGAAGTGCTATTGTATCAACACTTTTACTAATAACCCATCCCAGATTCACATCTGCAAACTGAATGTTTTACTGCAATCCATTGAAAGTGTTATTGATATAAAGGGTAAACAGTATGGATCCCAATGCTAAGGCCTGAGGGACTCAACTTGTAACCTCCTGTCTCCTTGATACTACTCTCTCATATACAGCTCTGAAGACGCACTTAGGCTGATAACAGCTTATCATGTGGACCCCCTGTTACGTGCTTTTGTAAAATCCAAAAAAAAAAAAAAAAAAACCAATATATGCATTTCTCTCATTATCCACCCTTGTTGATTAGGTTACTGAAATAAGAGCACTCCTTAACAAATCCATGCTGACCCTTACAGATCTGTCCAATGTGATTCAATCTCTTGCTAATTTCTCCAGAATCTGAACAGCTATAGAAGAAATACAAACTGGTCTGTAGTTCATTATCAACTTCTTTCCATGTACCCTTGGGGGATGTATACAGGATATTATGATATTACTACATGAAAAACTTACATCATTATTAACTTCCTATCAACAATTTTCCTCGAAATCAATCTGTTATCCGACAAGACTCCACCATTATCAGATCTTATATTTCTGTCTTCTAAGGCACTTTTTATTGTATCAATCTACCTATATCTTGGTCTTCCTCTAGGTCGTTTTCTTGGCAAGCTGGCAGAGAACACTTATTTTGCTAATCTTTCCTCCCCCATTCTGTTTAAGTGACTGTACAACCTGAGATTAGCTCTACTAACACATACCTGAATGCTAACAATGCCAAGCTCTTTCTCGACATCCTCATTTTTAATATGATATTGACATTGATGTCATCTGTTCACGTTCCTAATCTTTCTCAGGACCCTCATATCTGTGGTCTCTAGTCTATGGTCTTGTGTTTTATTTCTAACCCAGCTCTCAAACCATAAGTTAAAATTGGTTTGAACACTGTCTTGTATATAGCTAATTTAGTGTTTTAACTAATTTCTCTCTTATTCCATATATAAATGTATTCAGCTTTACTAATTCTGTTGTCTATTTCCATATTTAATTTGCCATTTTCACTAAAAATTGCACCCAAATACCTGAACTTGTTCTATAGGTTCACCATTCAGATACAGTTAATGTTTTCAATGTTTCTGCCTATTTTCATTGTCTTTGTCTTGTTATTGCTGATATTCATACCAAATGTATTACAACACTTATTCAATTTAGTCAGGGAATCTTATAGCCTTGTACTGGATTTATTTAAAAGTATAACATCATCTGCATGAAGTAAATAACTGAGCTTAACTTCTCCAAATTTGATATTAGAATTAATACCACTTTCATTCATAATGTGATTCATAAAGATAATGAATAACAGAAGGAATAATGTACATTATCCGACACCATTTTTTTTGATTCTGACACCAAATTTAAAATCAGACCATCTTCCTCTACATCCTTCAGTTCTAACTGCTCACTTAGAACTCAAATAAACACTAAGTATTTCTTACTATAATATCCCATTGATACCATATAACTATAGCATTTTGAATAGTTTTTCTCTTGGCACCTTGTCATATGCCTTTTGCAGGTCTACAAAGCTTAAATACAAATCTTTGTTATATTCCCACGATTTCTAAACTATTTGTCATAAATTGAAAATCTGATCCTGACAGCCTCTATTTGGCCTGAATCCAGATTGTTCTGCACCAAGCTTGCCATCAACAATCCTTCTCAACTGTTTCTGAAGTATACTTCCATAAATCATACCATGAACATGCAGTAGGAAAATACCTCTATAATTCTCACATTCTGTTTTATTCCCCTTTTTATATTTGGATACTATGAGATCTCTTCTCCAATCATCTGTAATTCATCTCTCTGTCCAGGCCTACTGAAATATGCAGTGCAGCCACTGCAAGACTTATACCTCCATACTTCGGCATTTCTGGTTGAATATTATCTACTCCTGCTGTCCACCTTTCCACATTTTAGGCTTTTGATGGCTTTTTTTTCTTCAAGTATGGATGTGTATTCCTGATTTCATGCCTGTTGAGTGTTTTTTTTTGCCACTGTGCTGTCTCTGATTGTTTCATTTAGCAATTTTTCAAAGTAATTATTTTTTCTCCAATTTTCATGTCACCTTTAACATCTCTAATTACTTTTACAGCACTCTTTGCTCCATTTCTGAGCTTTTTCAATAGTCTCCAGAATATTTTGCTGCCTTCCTGATATTTATTTCCTATGTTCTTGCCAAACTCATCCCATGATTTTTGTTTAGCTAGTTTTGCGCAATGTTTAGCTTTTTTACATTTGTCTCTGTATTCTCTAAGAGCACCAGCTGACTTATTTTCCAGGAATTTTTGGTATGCTTTCTTTTTTTCTTTCACTGCCTGTTTAACTTCCTGTGTCTACCATGGAGTTCTGATTTTTCTATCCTTGCAGATAACCTCACCAAATGCCTCTCTGGCTGAATCAATAAATGTTTTCTTCAAGGCATGCCACTGAATCTCCAAGGTTTGGTTCCTTCTGAAACTCATTAATTTTTTCTTAAATAATGTTTGTGTATTTTAGTTCTGCAGTTCACATCTGAGAGCTGCTCAACTCTTTATTCTCTTTAAAACTTTCTTACATGTTCTTCTTTTCAATATGAAATTAAATTTTATCCTGCTCAAGGACTAAATGGTGATCGCTTCCAATTTTGAATCCTCTGTATACTCTGGTGTCCCTGCACCAGGGAGAAAACATCACTATCAACAATAACTTAGTCAATAAGACTTCTTATTCCTTTGCCTCTTCTCTCCATGTGAATTTGTGCACATTTTTATGTTGGAACATGGTGTTGGTAATAACCTGTCCGTGTCTTGAGCAGAAATCCAACAGGTATTTCTCATTATTATTAACTTTCCTCTTTCCTCCAAATTTTCCCAAAACATTTTTGTATGTCTGACAATCACTTCCTACTCTGCTATTTAGATCTCAAACAAGGACAAGTTTTTCCTTTTTAATTGTGTCAGTTGCTTTCTCTAAAGCCTCAAAAAATTCCTCTACTTCTACCTTAGTAGAACCTTCTGTGGGACCATAGGCACAAATAAGTCTCATTGTCCAGTTCTCCATTCCGATATCTGTCCACATCATTCTACATGATATTGCCTGCCATTTATTGAGATTAGCCTTGTAATTAGTGTTAAACACTATAGCTACTTGCCTGCCATTCATGGAGATTAGCCTTGTAATTAGTGTTAAACACTATAGCTACTCCCTCTTTTTCCTTATTGTTATTGCCTGAATATAACATTTTATATTTATTGCTTAGAAAGATTTTACTAGATTTTGTCTTTTTTGTTTCAGTTACCCCTATTATATCAATCTGGTACTTATTTCTTGGCCATTCAGGCTTCTTATGTGGATAGTACCGATCTTGAAGTCTGGTGATATTGAGTTGGGATGTGTTTCAGGATTTGTTCCAGTAACTGACTTTTCGCTGTTCATCCTTATTCCCTGGCAAAAACAATCAAGGCATTTTTTTATCCGGGCTATGCCCCATCCAGCATGAAATTCTGTCCTGTTGTACCATCATTTGACATTGTGGTTTAAGCTAATAAGAATAGAATTTGATTGGCTAAATCCCAAATTGCTTGCCCATCCTCATTCTTTCAGTATCTAGAATATCTAGGTACATACCTAATAGGTTGCACCATGAGAAGGTGAGGATTGGACATTAGGTCAGAAGCCCTGGTCGGTTCTCCACATTCCTTTAAAGACAGTGTGATGTCTCCTCTCAGTTATATAGCTTTGACCCTTAGGTACCCTAGTCTATAGTTTGACACTTCCATTCTACCATCACCTTTATACAATGAGACAAACTTATCCTCCTTCCATTCCTTGATTACTTTTCCCCATTGCCAGACTCTCATTGAAAAGCCAAGTCAACTGAGCTGTCAACTACTTAGCACATTCTCTTAAAACCCATGGCGAAATCTCATCCAGGCCTATTGTTTTATTGACATCCTGAGAACTAAGTATTTGTAACGCACTCTCTTTTTGCACTTCCAAATTTTAAACCCTTTCTGTCCCCTCTAGTAATAAAACTGTTTTTTTCCAGAATTAAATACCCTAATAAATTGATCATTGAACAACTCCACTATGTCTTCTGTAACAGTTATGGTACTCTACTCCTATTTTTGTCTAACTTTGTCATTCTTCCACATTTCTCCTTCTACTGGTCATGCAATGAAAGATTTCCTTCAGATTTTCCTTGGATCTCAGGACTGATCTCTTCTTATATTGAAGTTTTGCCATTTCAAGTTATTGAAATATGGTACACCTGATTGTGAAAAAGTTTTTCTGCTTGGTTATAATGTATATTATAGGTGACAAGAAATTATTTTATTCTATATCCATACCTAAGCATAAATATAAAGTATCTTTTTGAGTAGTCTATAAATATATATAGACTGTTGACTTCCTGTCACTTGCCTTAGTATCTCATAATGCTAAACATTATGGGAAGAATCACTACTGCTTTCGACATTTATTGAAGTCTCAGTGGGTACACAACCAAGAAGATACCAAGTGAAGTCTCCATATACAAGCAGACTAGTTGTTGAAAGAGTTTTCACTTTGTTATACTATAAGTTAAGGACTCCAAGAAATTATGCTCTTGGTTTCATCCTTTACCCAAATGTAAATAAAAAGAGTTTGCTCATGAAGTACCATCACGATACGGTTACTTGTATGTGGAGATTAATGCCCTCGAATCAATTGCCTTAGTATCCCATAATATAAAGCATATATTCTTACAGATGTATAATATTATGGGAAGGGCCACTACTCAGGCTAGTTTCGACCTTTATTCACATCTCATCAATGGGCGTCAGACCCAGAAGAGATACCAAGTAATGCAGAAGTCATATATTTCCCATATACAAGTAGTCAGAAGGTGTCGCACCTTATTACTAAAATACTCTGGATTAGAGCTAGTTATTCAAAGTTTTTTCACTTGCTTATACAATAAGATGCCAAGAAATTATATTTTTGATTTCATCCTTTATCCAAGTGTAAGCAAACAAAGTTTGTGTGTAAAGTAACTTCACAACTGGGGTACTTCTATATGCTAAGGCAATTGATGTGAAGTTATTACCATCTGTATTTTAGTACTTAAAATTTTGAATTAAAAAATTTTTAATTTTTAGTAATTGAATACTATAGATTATTTCAGTAATAAGGTGCAACAAGTATAATATGCGATTTTAGTATCTTTCTTATTGACATCAGACTTTCTTAATACTTTAGTTTATTTCTCATGTTGTGAGAATACTTACTAAAAAGGAATTGTTATCTTTAATTGTGGTGATGTTGAATTTGTTCAGCTGGCTGACTTTTCGTTGTTTGCTGTAATTTCTGAGAAAAATGTGTGTGGTGGGCATTGTTTAAGTGGGCAATGCCCAACTGGCATCTGTTTCATCATCTCACACCATCATTTTTGTTTATAGTTTAAGAGATTGCAGAACAGGCATTCCATCTCATTTGGTCAGTATTTGCATGGATCATAATAATAGGGTGCACCTTAAGAAAGTGAGAATTGGACATATTATCCTAAGACCACATGGAGTCAAAGACTCATCTAGGAGGTCCCTTTGTCATACAAACAGCTCATTATACTACACCATAAAAGCATTCAAATTCTCTGCAGACACTACACTCTCACAAGGCATTCCAATCATTCACAACTCTGCATGCAAAAAAGTGCTATTTACTCCCTGTTCACACCCTCCTTATACAGCTTCTAGGGATGACTTCTTTATCTTCCCTGAACTCCCACCATTTTATGAAAAACGTCTTCAACATTGTTATATGTGACATAACTCTATATCAACTTGTACAACCTATCATATCACTTCTTTTCCTCTTATCCACTAGACTGTAAATTGCATCTTCTCAACCTTTCCTCATATTCAACATTCTAGAGATCAGAAACTGCCTTAGTCAGTCACCTCTGGACCCTTTCCAACATCTCTTCATCCTTTTGAAAACCAGGTGACCAAATCTGTGCACAGTGGTCTGTGTGTGTGTGTGTGTGTGTGGCATAATCAGAGTCTTATACAATGGAACAAGAATCTCCTTACTTCAACAAGTCAGTGTCCTAAGCATAATTCCCAGAATTCATTGTGTTGTCCTCACAATTTTGGCAATGCATCCTCTAAATTTTAGATCCTTATCCACCACCACGCTAAGATTTCCTCCAACTATATATCCTCACCAAGTGTAAATTGTACATCCCATCTTTGTTTCCCAAATTTTAAAACCTTACATTTTGCAAAACTGAACTGGCATTCCCACTCCTATGCCAATTCACTCAATCTAATCAAGTCTTCTTGTCAGGCTACAAGATCTGCTCTACTCATAGTTTACCTCAACTTTGCATCATCTGCAAAAAAGCTATCCCCATCCAAATCTTCCCCACTATCATTAACATACAGGTTAAACAGCAATCGCCCTAAAACAGATCCCTGAGGCACACCACTAGTGACTTTCCTCTTTTGGGATATTGTTCCCCCATACACAACTTGCTGTACTAGTCTAATGTTCAATCTCATCTGCTCTAGTTTGACTATGAACTTATCATGTGGTAATCTATCAAAAGCCTTTGCAAAATCTAAGTATATACTGTATATCCATTTCCTTTGTCCAATGAAGAAGTCACCTTATTGTAATAAGTAAGTTGATTACCTAAAACATGACCTTCCTTTAGCAAATCCATGCTGTCCATCAAAGATAATACCATTGTTGTCAACCAAATTCTGGATCCTGTTTCTTACCAGCTTCTCCAACACTAACCACAATGACTGACACATAGATAGCCTATAATTTGATGATTCTGTCACCTCCCTTATGAAGCAGCACAATCTTGCCTAGTTTTCTCTCATTTGGAACTGGATCCAGTGAAACACTCATATTAAACAACTATATCAAGGCAGATGTCAACTCTAGCACATTCCTTCAAAATGCATAGTAATATATTATCAATTCCTTGAGCCTTATTAGCATCAAGTTTATTCAATCCCCCATATACCTCTTGCTCACTTATAGTCAGTCTTTTCTCCTCATCATTGACCACTCTCAATGATGTCACATGCACAATAATGAAAGACCTTTATGAACTGCTCATTAACTACTATCCCAACTATATTGTCCTCTGCAGCAGTTGTTCTTATACCATTTTCTCCGATCAGTGTCATCCTTCCATAATCATTCTTCTCTTTTTTGCTGGCTAGATATTGAAAGAACTCCTTAGAACTCTTTTCAACTTTATTAGCAAACTGCTGCTCATACTTCACTTTTGCTACCCTTGCCAAGTGTCCCTGCTTGCCTGTTTTTTGTGATCCTCTTGGAATCGATTATTACCACTCCTCTTATGTTGCCTTCATATTGACTTTTTCCTCTGTATCGCATGCTTAATCTCTTCATTCATCCATGCGACATCTATTTTATTTAACCTTCTGACCCTTGGAATACATTTAGGCATTGCTTCTACCATTATAGTTCTTGAATATCACCCGAGCTGCATTGATCTCCTTTCCAGCCAACTCCTCATTCCAATCTTCTGCAGTCTGTCTCCTGAGCTTCTCATAATCACCAGCCTTCTAGTCCACATATAATGTATTTTTCGATAGATAATGCGCATGTTATCTATACAAAAAAAAAGTCTAAATTCGTTAAAAATGAACATGCGCGGTATACATTTGAAAGGTATGATAGATAAATCAAATGTAATAACAAAACTAAGGTATTACTTAATATTTATTGAACATTACACTATTCAAATCCAAAAAAATTCTTCATCAGGCTCAATATTGAAAGAATAAATTGCATTAATAATTTCGTTTGGTATTTCTTCAGCTTCATAATCATTGTCACTGGACACCACTGCATTCCCATGTGCTTTAATGAAACCATTTCTAACACAGTTTTCAATTACAGCAGCCCAACTTTTTACAATCCATGTAACTATATCTTTATATGATGTTCTTTTCATCTGTCCTGTTTTGTTATATTCATAGATGCCATTCATCATTCAGTCTTCCCACTTAGCCCGCAAATTGTCTTTGAATGGTTTATTTACTGCAAGATCAAGGGGTTGGAGTTTTTTTGTTAAACCACCTGGAATGAAGGCCAATTTGGAATACTTACTTACAATTGTTTTAACTTCTGCTGTCGTGTATGCCCTACACGAATCCAACACTAACAGAGATTTTGAGTTGAAAAATGCCATTTTTCTCTTTCGCCACACATTCTCCAACCACAATTTCATAACCTCCGAAGCATCAACGCCACACAAGTTTTCTCTCAGAAACAAACGAAATTTAGCTACTTTCGCGTCCTAGTTGCAAAGCAGATTTTGTCGAACACTAGTGGAGGAGTGCACACTTAAATTGTTTCTCTTCATAAATCCAAAAACCCAGATGTGTAGGCCTTGAAATCCTTTATATTATCTTTTTGCACAATTCTTTTAGATTCCTGCAACACACAGGCAGTTGATATTCTCATACCTTTTAGCTCATTCACTAACAACCCAATCAAACAGTTTTTTTCCTATGGTTGGCGTCTTCTAAACCTCGAGCATGTTTCCTCGTATGTAAACATTGCGGGACTGTTTCAGCCTTTCGCCATTCACAAACACTACTTTCTCCAACACTGAACAATCTACCAGCTTCACAATTCCCTTTTTCCTTTGTTATTTCTACCACTTCAAGCAGAGGCTTAGCTAGAAAGGGGGGGCGGTCCACCACGGGCATCACTTTGAATCTTTTTGAACTTTTGTAATTAATTCTACAGTACAGTCTAGAGAACTCATTTCTAATTATTGTAATACTACTGCGAATTTTCCTCACAATTGCTGTAAGTGTTGCTAGTTGTGAGAGGATTTTTTTAAATAAAATTGATTAAGAATTATCTACATTACTATGAAATAGACTTTGCCAATGTCATCAACAATTTTGCTAACAGAAAAGCAAGAAAAATAACATTTTAGAATGTTGAAATTAAAGTTTTACTTCAAAAATAAACATTTTTTTAATTTATTTCCTTATACGTCGTTTTGACTCTTTGTAGTTTTTTTGGTGTGTATTGAGAGGGACTTGGGGACTGCCCCGGGCAGCAAAAGCTTTAGCTATGCCACTGACTTCGAGCTTGAACTGCGCTGTGTAGGATTTTCTCTGAGAAGTATTTCTGTCTTCCATGGGTAATTCAGATCTAATAACAATGTAACTAGTTACAAGAGAACAATTACTAGCAGTGCACATGCTTTTAAAGAATTCCTCCGTCCTCTGTCTGCACTTCCTAACTCTACCGCTAGTTGGTGCATGTGCGTTATCTATATATAAAAAGGAGTGATGAAAATGTTGGGGGTGCACGTTATCTATCGAAAAATACGGTATTCTTTCCTTTCAGAGGACCTCACACTGCTGGTAAATCATTGCATGGTCACTCTTGCCAACTGGTGGGTGATTTGATATCTCATTTATAATGAGATCATAATTTTCTGAGTAGTTAGCATATCCGCTATCCAACCAAAAATTTCTCAGACAATCACAAACATCCATGCCCTGGGCATGGATGTTTGTGATTGTCTGAGAAAAATACTAGTAGTGGTAGTGGACGGTAGATGGCATTGGTGTAGTTGGTGGATTGAGTGGTGGAGACAGAGAGCTAGGTGCCCCCTCTCGATGAGTCTTTGGACTCCCTGGAGGTTTCAGTAATAATAATAATAATATAATAACATCCTTTGATAATATGATCAAATCCAAGACCCGTGATCCTCATATGCCCTCTGTTGCATACTGCCTGGGTTAGTTGCTCCTGAAACTTAAACTCGTTTTCTTTACTTACAGTTGCTATCTGATCATCCCGGTCTATATTCCATAATCAGAATTCCCTATAATAATCACCCTTTTCTTATTTGCTTGGCTAATTTGATTATACAATTCATGGTCACTGTCATCCACATTACCAGGTCTATAACAACATCCGACTAAGTATTTCATTCTATTCACCTCAGTCTCACGCCATAACTCTTCTCTATCATCAGTGGCAACTCCTCCCTCATTGAACTGGCATCCCCATTCACTCAATCTGTTCAAGATATCAAGTCTCGTAAGGCTTGATATCTGCCCTACTCCTTGTTTGTCCCAACTTTGCATCATCTGCAAACAACTGAATATCTCCATCCAAATCTTCTCCAATATCATTAATATACAGGTTAAATAGCAATAAAACAGTTCCCTGAGGAACACCACTAGTGATTTTCCTCTTCCGGGATATTGTTCCCCCATACACAACTTGCTGATACCTAACAGATGCCCATCTACGATCCACTGTGCTAGTCTAACGTCATCTGCTTTAGTTTGACCATCAACTTATTATACAATAGTTTATCAAAAGCCTTTGCAAAAATCAAAGTATACTACTGTGTATTCATTTCCTTTGTCCAATGAAGCAGTCACCTAAGAAGTAGATTATTAAAACATGACCTTCCTTTACCAAATCCATGCTGTCCATCAAAGATAATACTATTGCTGTCAATCTAATTCTGGATCCTGGTTCTCACCAGCCTCCCCAACTTTAACAACAACTGACACACACACACACACACACACACACACACAGATAGGCCTATAATTTGATGCTTGAGTTCTGTCACCTCCTTTAACAGCGCAATCTTGCCTTCTTCCTTCCATTCCTTTGGCACTTGTTTAACCTGGTGCTAGACACATTAAACAAGTATATCAAGACAGATTCCAACTCCCTGGCACATTCCTTCAAAATTATTTATAATATCAATTTAGAAATAATTAATAGTAGTTATTATTAATATCAACTGCTCTCGAACTTTCCATGCAATCACAAGAATGAAAGACCTTTTATGTTGCTCATTAAATATCTCAAATATATCTTCTGCAGCAGTTGTTTTTATACCATTTCCTCCTATTAGTGTTATCTTCCAAAATCTTTTTTTGCTGATTACATATCGAAAGAACTCCTTAAAATTCTTTTTGGCTTCATTAGCTAATTGCTGCTCATACTGCAGTTTTGCTACCCTTACCAACCAAGTCACCCTCTTTGCTTGTTCATTGTAATCCTCATGGAATTAGTTATTACTACTCCTCTTATGCTACCTCCATGATGCCCTTTTCCTCTGTATCGCATGCTTAATCTCTTCATTCACACCTACCTTATTTAACCTTCTAACCCTTGGAATACATTTAGACATTGCTTCTATTGTACAATTTTTGAATATCACTTAAGCTGCATTGATCTCCTTTCCAGCCAACTCCTCATTCCATGCTCACTTGTAAGCTATCTGAGCTTCTCATTATCACCAGCCTTGTAGTTCCACATATACCTTTTTCATCACAGAGGTTCTCACACCGCTTGTAACCATCCAGGTAATCACTTCATAGTCACTCTCACCAACTGGTGGGTGATTTGATATCTCATTTATGATAACATCCTCTGATAATATGATTAAATCTGAGACCCGCAATTCTCGTGTGCCCGCTGTTACATTCTGCCTGAGGTAGTTGTCCTTCATAAGCTGAAGAAACCCATTTCTTTACTTTTGGTTGCTATCTCATCATTGCGGTCTATATTGTCATAATTAAAATCGTCCATATTGATCACATTTGGCTTATTTATTAGGCTAATTTGATTATACATTTCATGGTTACTACCATCCACATTACAGGTCTGTAACAACATCCAAACAAGTATTTCATTCTATTCACTGCAATCTTGCACCATACTGCCTCTAGCATTATTTCCATCTTGCAACTCTACCTGGTATAGACATAAATCTTTCTCTATCATCGATAGTGCTCCCCCTGCCTTTTTATCCTTTCTATTTTCACAAAACACATCATATCCTTTCATCTCTATTCCTGTCAAGATGTCATCCTCATCCAACCATGTCTCACTAATTCCAACAGTTTTTGGGTGGACAGACTCAATTAATAAAACCATTTCATTTGCCTTGTTTCTTACACTTGTAGCATTTGTATACAAACATAATAGCTCGTTCCTGGATCTACTGCAAGTTTGACTGATACCCCTTATTAGATGCTATTTCTCCATATTTAACTCGAGCCATTTCTTTTTCTCATTTTAGATCATCTTTTTCATCTTAGAACCTTCTTCAAATCCAACTGTTTTCTATTGATTCCAGGTCATCCCCTTCCCTTTTTTGTCTACACATGCATTCACACCTGAGCTTCACTGTTTCCCTTTTTGTCTTGCACACTTGTTCTCTCAATCTGCATGCTGATGCTATTCACTTCTTCATTCATAACCACCACTTCAATCTCTCCTGCTCTTTCACGTTGCTTCTTATTGGATCAGATTCATTCTTTGCACTTATTTCTCCTCCTTCCAGCAGCAGTCCATCACTATTATCCAGTTCAATTTGTCCTTCAAACTCATACTACACATTAGCAAACTACACTCCTTTCTCCTTTTCCATTTCTGCTAACCTATCATTCACAATCTTTGCTCTCTACCTCATTTCATCACTCTCATACCTGGGCAACACACTAACTACGTTTTCTATCACGCTATCATCTTTCTTTTCAACAACCTCCTGATATCCAATCTTATGTTTTCCTTGTTCCCAATCAAGTCATTGGTTTTCATTACCACTACCAACTCTTTTGCTTGCTTGTTTGCTTGCTTATCCAATTAGAGTGAATGAGGCATATCCAATGCCTCATTCACTCTATTCGTTTAACTCCAGGAGAACCATCCTTGTGCATATTCTTGTTTACCACACCTCTAATAAATGAATCCCCATACAATGTCACTCATAAGTCTTTCGTTACCTCTTTCAAACTGATATAATTCTTTTCATCATTTTCATTCTTCCTTACACATCTTGAATTCTCTTAATTTGACTCCACATCTTTCATCGCTTGCCTTATCTTGACCATCTCTACTTTCAAATCTTGCATCATATTTTTGCTCTCATTCACTCTCTCAATTTTATTGCCAGCCCTATGCGCTTGTTCACTGTCGGCACAGTTCGCCACCTTACCTTTAATTGAACTCTGTTTTTCAACTTCTGCTACATTTGCATCTCTTTCATCTTTTTTACCATCAGTTATCAGATCGCTCGTTTGCTTTTTTCTATCAGCAAGCACTCATCCTCATCGTGGCATTATAGGTAATAACACTTGCAGTTACCAATTCATTACACTTATCAAGTCCTCATTCAGATCACACATTGCACACACCCCTCCTTCCATCTGCCTTAAATATTATTATTATTAAGAGAAACCTCTAGGGAGTTAGGGACTTATCAAGGGATGCCACATTCTACATGCACCAGCTATCATGCTTATTCTTGAATTCATTTACACTGTTTGCACTCGCAAAATCCAATGGCAGTCCATTCCAATCACACACACCATCCTATTAGAGAAAAATATAGCCCTCACCCCCTTTCTTAGCAGCATACATCCTCAGCTTCAAAGAATGCCCTAGTGTCCTTTCTCCACCCTCCATAAATTGAAAAATTCCATCACCTGAAATCTTGTGTGACTTTTCAGCAGTTTGTAAGTCTCAATCATATCACTCCTCTTTCTGCTGTTTGCTAGTGTCTGCATTCTACAAATTCTTAATCTGTCTTCATAATCAGTATTCCACAATCCTGACATAATTTTTAACATGCTCCTTTGCACTCTCTCTCTCTCTCTCCACTGTATCAGAATGACAACTTAAACCAGGAGATCTGCACACAATACTCCAAGTGAGGTCTTATCAAGACCTTGTAAAGAGGCAAAATGACATCCTTATCTTTACATGTGAATGTTCGTTTCAGTATTGCAGTTATCTTTTGAGCTGTATTTTCAATCTTTGCTACATGACTCTTGAACTTCAACGTCCTACTTAACAAAACTCCAAGATCTGTAGCTGATCAGTTTTTCTAATATAATCCCACTAATATAACATGACATTGAATATCCAATCTGACTGAAGTGCATCACTTTACATTTACTGATATTGAACTGAAATCCATTTTCCAATGCCCACAATTCCAGCCTATTCAGATCATTCTGCAAGTACTGCATATCAGCAGTATTTCTGATTACCCTACTTATAATTGCATCATCAGTAAATAGCTGTATGTCACTTGTCAAATCCTTCCCATTATCAATGTAATGTACAGATTGAATAACAGTGGACTAAGCACCGATCCTTGTTGTACACCATTGGTTATTTTTTTTTTTTTTATATTAATCTTTGTACTGGTTATGGGCAGTACTACCCTTACATCTTGTCCGGACTTGATATAGGCCTAAGCCTTTACAAGTGTTTTACCCTATGCCTGTTCTAGTTATTATTATTTTATTTTGGGCTACTCCAGGGAGTCCTTAGACTCACCAAGGGAGGCCCTAAACATCATGTCCACACAACTATTCGACATTCTCACAGTATCTATCATACCTTGCCTTGAACTCGCTCACTGTCATAGCACCCACAACAGACTCTGGCAGCTTATTCCACTCATTTACCACTCTAAAAGTAAAGAACCCAGCTCTAACACCCCTGCTAACCACACTCTTGCCTAGCTTCCATAGGTGTCCCCTAGTTCTCCCACCACCAATCCTGATCTCAAAAATATCCTCTGAATTAATCCTATAGAATCCTTTTAGCAATTTGAATGTCTCAATCATATATCCCCTTTTCTGCCTATCAACTAGTTTCTGCAACCCACAAATCTTCAACCTGTTCTCATATGGTTCATTCCATAGCCCTGCTGTCATCTTAGTCACTCGCCTCTGGATCCTCTCCACCTCCTCCCCATCAAGAAGGAACCGAGGTGACCAAATCTGGGCACAGTAGTCGAGATGAGGTCTTATCAGGGCTTGGTACAGAGGTACAATAACTTGCTTGTCTGTCCTTGTCAAGGTATTTTTCAACAACCAAGTGAGTTGATGAGCTTATTTAGCTACTTTTGCAATGTGCCCCCTAAACTTCATCTCCCTATCCACCAACACTCCCAAGTCCCTGGCCTCATCAATCTCTTGGAGTACAGTTCCACCAATGTGGTATACTGCTGCTAATCTTTTCACCCCAAAATGCATAACCTTACAGTTTGTCACATTAAATTGACATCCATTCTCCTTAGCCCAGAATTCCACTCTATCTAAATCATCCTGCAAGACTTTGACATCTTCTGCATTCACTATCGCCCTACCCAACTTTGCATCATCAGCGAGTAAATGAACTGTTCCACTTAGATCCTTCCCTATATCGTTAATGAACAGATTAAACAGCAGTGGTCCAAGAACAGAACCCTGCGGCACACCACTAGTCACAGGCCATCTTTTGGACTCTACTCCTGAATAAACTACTCTTTGATATCTCTCCATCAACCACCCCTATATCCATTCCCATATGTTGTAGTTTATGGATTAGAATTCCATGTGGTATCCTGTCAGACGCTTTTGCCAGGTCCAGCAGTATCACTATCACTGTAAACCCATTTCCCTTATCCAGTTCTGCCGTCACCTTGTTATAAAACTTGAGCAAGTTATTGAGGCATGATCTACCCTTCACAAAGCCATGCTGTCATGAAATTGAGATACTGTCCCCTGTACAGTATCTCATTTTCATCAATCCATTCCTGTATTTTTCCCTTGACTACTTTCTCCAAGACCTTGACAATGACTCCTGATATGCTGATCGGTCGGTAATTTGCAACCGTAGTCTTGGATTCTCCTTTATGCAGTGAAACTATTTTCCCCTCTTTCCATGCCTTCGGGACTAAACCAGACCCAAGACTCAGATTAAACAACTTGGTCATGGGCACTGATAATTCCTTAGCCGCTTCACGCAAGACCCGTGCCGGTATACCATCCAATCCCACAGATGTATTCACGTTAAGGTTCTGTAATAGACTATTCACCGTCACTTCATTCATCACAATTCCCGTATAAACTAATAGTTCCTTCATTTTTTCGATGTCACTACCTGGGTGATATACTTTTGCAAAGTGCGCGCTCGGTAACTCCACTATATCGACTGGTTCAGTGACCTCCTTACCATCGTCATTCCTTAAAATCATCTTGCCATGTACAGTTTTTATCTTGCTTGCAGCATACAAAGAACTGTTTGGGATTTTCTTTTGCTTGCATAGCTAGTTTCCTTTCATAATCAGCTTTTGCTGTTTTTACCACACTCATTACCCTTCTGGCCTGCACTTTATACCATTCATGTGTGCCTGCAGGTCACCCCTTTCTTTAAATTCCCTCCACAGTTGTTTCTTTTTTTGCAGCTCAAGCTTAATGGTGTTATTCATCCATTTAACCCCTACTTGTTTTACTATTCGGACTCTAGGTAGACAATCAGCCATAACCTCCTGTAATTGCTCCTTGACCACTTCCCATGCTCTATCGACGTCCAGCCCTTGCAGTTTTACATGCCATGGCCCTGATTCAAGCAATCTCCTAAACTTGTCAAACTTACCAGCACAGTAATTCCACATATACCCTGTCTTAATCAAAAATTCCACACCCTTAGCCACCTCCCAAGACCTTATGATCACTCTCACCAATAGGCGGCAACATGGTCATATTCATTACAGTCAAATTGTGAGATGCTATTACCAGGTCAAGCAATCTCACACCCCTAGTATTTTCAATTACATGCTGTCTCAGATAGTTATCCCTTAATAATTAAATAAAATCCATTTCCTTCCTCACATGTGTCCTCTCCTCCTTCCAATCAATGTTGGCATAGTTGAAATCCCCCATAATAATTACCCTCCTTCCACTCATTTCATCAATTTGTTTATGCATACTATCTCCACCATCTATTCCATCACCTGGTCTATAGCAGCACCCAACTGTATATTTTATTCTGCCAGTCTCAATCTCACACCAAATAGCCTCAAATGAGCTCCTTTCACTATCCTGTAATACAACTTCAATTCTCCTTGGCTGCAGTTCATCAGCTATCATCAATAACACCCCTCCCCCCATTTTATTCTCTCTGTCCCTCCTAAACATGTTATGACCTACACATTCTATCCCACTAACTATATCATCTTCCATCATTTTTGGCCTTCCACCATTTTTGCCATTTTGTCTTCTGCCATTTTTGGCCTTGAGTGGCTCTTCCTGTGGCCAGGAAGAGCCACTCAAGGCCAAAAATTCTTCCTTCTTGTTCCTAATACTCCTGGCATTAGTATACATGAAATGCAATGATCCCTTTGTCCCCCCCCCCATCTTGATGTGTTATTCTAAATGTCCCATTCCCATTTTTTGTCCTTAGTGCTGGCTCGGGTACATTATATACATTTTTACACTCAACTGTCTCACTGAAGTTTGCATATCCCCCCCCCCCTCCTTGGTAGTTCTAGTTTCCCTGGTTCTGCACATCCATTTTCACTTCATTCAGCAACACTTTTTCCAGTCTCCGCACACCAAGTCCATTCAAATGCAGGCCATCCATCTTGTATAAGTCCTTTCGCCCATCAAACTCATTCCACACGTCCACGAATTCCACACCATCTGCATAACCTACGCATAATGTCATTTGCGATTATGGCCCTCCTTCTAAACTCCTCTCTGTCATACTGTGGCAACAGACTCACCATTTTAACTCTGTCACTCTTTTCTTTCACTACCTTTAACAATACTTTCAAGTCCTCTCTCATAAAAAAATTTATGACCTTTCAATTCATTCGTACCCGCCACAATTATTAATTCTTTCACCCTCTGTTTTTGCACTCTAATACTCTCACTTACATCCTTAAATTTCGCACCCGGTAAGTATGATTTAGTTACACTCCCATCTATCACTCCTCTTAATAACGAGTCACCATATAACACTCTTTCCTTCATTTCAGAAACTCTCCCACTCTTATGCTGTTTATTTCCGTTAGCCGAATCACTCTGGAAAGAGTTTTACAGGTGCTTTAATTGCTGCTGCGCATTTTATATCACTGCGCGCAACCTAGTGATCTCACTTCCTACAAATAATTCCTCTTTTTTTTTATCATTCAAACCATTTTCTCTTTCTCTTTTCATTTTCTTTATCATTGTAGTCATTCTCTGGTGCAGGACCCTCAAGGAAAGAACTTTTATATCTGCACTCCATACGCCATGTAAAGAGATGGTGGCACTGGTAAGCCTCTGAGTTGCCCTGTGCTCCTCCCGTATCTTACTAACAAGATCTTGGTTAATTTTATAATAGTTCACTTTATTATTATGACTATAGGCTAGTGGGTGCCCTGTTCCCACCACCTGGGCATCAACAACTCAAACGTTACCATCTCTTTTAATCACTAAGTCTGGCTTATGCAAACCCGCAGAAGTCCTATAATGTGGTTCCACCGCAGTCTCCCAACTTTTGTTCTTAAAGTGGTTGTTCAGAATGGAGACCACGGCATCATGCCTCCGCACACAAACCCCATGGGTGCAGAAGCAACACTGGGCTATTGTCTCACTGTAGTGGCAGCCAGCCCTACAGTTGGAGTCATCACTACCCTTGTATGTTCTCCAATTTATGCAATAGTCTACCATGCTGTATTCTGTCAAAAGCCTTAACAAAATCCAAAACTATCATGGTATATCCATTCCCCTTGTCTAGTTCAATGGTAACTAACCATTGTTATAGAATGTGAGCAAGTTCTAAAACATGACCTTCTCTTAGTGTTGCAAGGTAGAGATTCACTGTCAACCCATTTCTAAATGTGAGCACTAACTAATTTTTCCAAAATCTTCACTACCACCTGAGATATTCACACCTTAGATACCGATTGGTCAATAGTTGGAGACATCTGTGTTTGCACCACCCTTGTGCTATGGGATTACCATACGCTCTTTCCATTCCTGTGGAATCTTCCTGTTCGGATACTCAAATTATGTAGCTTGGTCAAAGGAATAGCCAGTTCAGCTGAACACTACTTTAGCATTTATTCAGTTTGTGCATCAGCTCTAATACCTCCTCTCTTCATACACCTGAGTTTCTTCAGAAGAGGTAACAGTGAACTCACTGTTGCATACACCAGGCTGATAGCTTTTAGCAAAATGGGTACTCATTTGTTGAGTAACCTCTTCTGCATCTGTCACCCTCACACCATCTGCATTCAGAAAAGTTATTTATGTTCATTCTTACTTTTACTTGCAGCATATTGCTAGAATTCTTTTGGGTTGTCTTTAGCATGCAGAGCCAGTTTCTTTTCATACTCAGACTTAGCCTTCCGTACAACAGTTGTGACTATTCTAGCCTGCTGCTTATAATTTTCATAATGGACATCATCCTTATGTACATGGTATTCCTTCCACGACATCTGTTTCTTATGAATCTCTTGCTTAATAAGATTACACATCCATTTGATTCTTACTCTGTTTATTCTTTGAACTCTTGGGGCACATTCTGATATTGCATCATTTAAGTATTTTTTAAATGCTTCCCAAGCACTGTTGAACTCAGTATACTCCTTAGTCACTTCCCAAGTGAGTATCGCATGATCACTGTCACCAACTGGAGGCAGAATAGTTACATCTTTAACTAAAATGCCATCTGCCACTATAATCAAATTTAACACTCTTTGACCTCCAGTTCCTTCTGTCGCATGCTGCTTGAGGAAGTTGTCCCACAACAGCTCAGTAAATTCATTTTCATTCTTCTTTTGAGATTTTACTGCTAGCCAATCAATATTTGGATAATTAAATTCTCCCATTATGATTACTCTTTTCACGCTCATCTTTTCTATTTGGTGATGCATTTCTTCATCAGTAGCAACCAATCCGCCAAGTCTATAACAACACCCCACTATGTAATTGATCTTGTTAGAGTCCAGCTCACACCAGATGGCTTCAAACTCATTGCCACGTGAAATACTATTAGTCGTAGTACTACAATTGCAAGTCTCAACTCTAACTGGATTCGAATTATCCAATATCATTAGCAGCACACCCTCTACTCTCCTATCCTCACTATACTTCCTAAATGTACTATACACTTTATGCTCGATACCAGTTAGTATGTCTGATTCTGATAGCCAGATTTCACTAATGCGTACAATCTCTGGTCCCAACATATTGACTAAGGCAACAAACTCTACCCCTTTGTTTTTGATACTCTTAGCATTCGTGTACGGACATAATAATCTACCTGCATGTTCTTTTGTATACTCTTGTCTGCAGTCTGCATAACAGAGTTGGACAACTTGCAGATCTCTATTCTTCTGTAGTGCCTTATACATGTAGACATCTTTGTACACATTTGATGGGTCCGATCCAGATGAACACAAAGTCAGAATCGTTCTCTCCTCTTCAACATTTCCATGATAAAGCTCATTCCTGTCATTAACACAGTTATGTAACGTTGTTGCTCTTACACTCACATTCTCACCATCATCATCATCATCAAATTCCTGCCATGTACCCTCAAGGGGTGTACAGGATATGATAGTACTACACAAAAAAAATTATATCATTACTAACTTCCTATCTACGATTTTCCTCCAAATCAGTCTGTTACTTGTCAAGACTCCAACATTATCAGATCTTATATTTCTATCATCTAAGGCACTTTGTACAGTATCAATCCACCTATATCTTGGTCTTCCTCTGGGTCGTTTTGCTGCCAACCTGGCAGAGAACACTTGTTTTGCTAATCTTTCCTCGCACATTCTCACCATTCCTCCCTTTATAATTTAGTTTCCCTGACTCTCTGTGTTAGGTTTCATACCAGGAGAACTGCTGTATAGTACAACTTGACAAATTGGATCATAAGACGTGGTTTCTGATCAGAGCTAACTGATTCAACCCAATATGGATTTTATTATGTAATTTTTATTAGCAAAGAATTTTCATCTCGGTAGCACGAGCATCTTTAGTATGACTAATACAATGAGAACAGAGACTGGTAGATTCAATAATGACAATGTGTAAACTACATGTACATAATATAGAGTAAAATATCTAAGTATATTAAGGTTCTAATAAAATAATTCAACAAGAGACCATTAACAACAGAGCTTTGTCTTTGCCTAAGTAATCTCCTTTTTAGCTTAGATATTATGTCTTTATTCACAAATGTTCCTTTAAATAAAACACTTGTCTTTCTCAAGCAAGATTTTCCAGCAGATATTGTCTGCTAATTGACTTTTGAGGGTACATCAATGGGTAGTCCTCTTTCTCCCACACTAGCTAACTACAGTTGATCCTTGAACAATGCTGGAGGTTAGGGGGTGTCGAACCCCTTAGCAGTCAAATCCATATAACTTTTGATTCTCCAAAAACTTAACTACTAATAGCCTACTGTTGACTGGAAGCCTTACTGATAATATCAACAGTCGATTAACACATATTTTGTATTTTATATGTATTATATACTGTATTCTTACAATAAAATCGATAGAGAGAAAAATGTTAAGAAAATCATAAGGAAGAGAAAATAAATTTACGGTACTGTACTCTCTATTTATCGATACCATAAGTTTACGTTGTCTGTATACAAGATGAATTGTCTGTCTGTTAGTACCTACATAAATTTTGTCTTATATGATACTGTTGGATTCTGATTGTGTAGAGATTAGAGTAATTATTATTTGCTTCAGAATCCAACATGATCTTCCATCACAAAGGCTATACTTTTAAATAATATTTAATGTAAACAACTTATTTTACAATTTAATATTCATATAACTACTTTAATTTTGTCTAATATCTAATTATTTAATCAACGATATATGTATTAATAATGATAAGACTGTATTAAATATTATTAAACTATTTTAATTATTATTATGTTAATATTATAAGAACTTGTATTTGATAATTTAACTGCGCATTTGTTGAAATGTAAATATTGTCTATTTATTCCTGTTTGTAGAAGTTTAACTTTATGCAATGGCTCAATTTTATTATATTTTGCTTTGTTGTCATGGAAATGTATGTAAGTGAGCGAGCACGTTTTGGAACACCACGTGTGGTTTATTGAAAAGAGTTTTCGAAAGAAATGATGTGAGCAATTTGGTTGGAATCGGTCATTCAGGAATCACAGTGCGATAATAGCAAGTTGGCAAGTCACTCGAGCAGCTAAATAAATTCTACTAGTCGAGAGGCGGTTAGTTAATAAGTTGTAGAATAACAATTATAGCTACGGAAGACAGCTGAGTGACTACTAAATAGACTAGCAATACTTGAGTTGAGATATAATTCCAGCGCCGACCTTTCAAAGACATATGGAACCTTGAAGCAAACTACGAAGTTACTAGAGAATAGTACAGGCTGTAAAATTGGAGTTTACCGTTAGCTGTGTTTGGAATTATAGTGCCTAAAGAATTAATTGAATGCCGGAGGAATGAACAACTGTGCTTATAAAACCTAAAGTTAAGGAATTATTGTATTGCTCTATTTCATGAGTGATCGGTAGTACTTTATACAACAACGTTTGTTTATGTGTATTGTGACCGATGATTAATTCAGTTATTGCTTAGAAGAATTATTTTAATGAGTGCCGTTTACTGTTCAAAGTGTTTACGTATAAGTTAATGAAGAAGAAAAGATTATCGGTAAGATTATTCCAACCTTAATATTTCTGCACAGAGAAGTGCGTGAGTTTCATCTTAGAATTCCCTGATACTAACAGTAACTGTTGTGGAGAATTAGCCGAAGTGTAAAATTAAAAATGATTGTTTGTGAAGAAGTGTTACTGAAAATTTTATTGTATTTGGAATTTAAGGAACTGTGAGAAGACTGTAAAGTAGAGATAGCAGAATTACCATTGTCTGAGTTTGCATGACTGTATTTCCAGGAAGGCTCAAGTGTTTATAATATCTTAATTAGTGATTTGATCTTAAGTGTAAAATTGTGATTTTAAAATTAAATGTTTGTTTTTGTTAATCAAGAGTTGTATTTTGCCTGAATCTCTTTTACTGCACCATTCATAAGATATTCAAACCAAAGCAGGTGAATTAAGTTAGTTAAATATACTCGGCCAGTATATATATTAAGGAGAAATAGTTGAGGGTTGAATTATCTTCAATTCTTGAACTAATTCAGATATAGAGTGGCACAGCCTATAATGTAAATTTTCTCTATATTTGTATTAGAAATCAACTAGCAACTATTTTTTAGGTTAAGAACATCGTAATAGTAATCATGTCGGATCCAAGGTACAGATTAAGAAAAAGTAGGATCCAACAATACAAAACACTGTATGTTATATATGTTACTGGTAAAGTGTGAAAAGCAGGCATTGTATAGAATGCGTGATGTTTTTAGGCAAAGTATGAAATGTTTGTTTTATTTTATTTTAATATTTTACATACTTTCCCTAGGCATTATATAGAATGACAAATACTATCCTGGCAAAGTATGAAAAAGGCTTTTATTGAAAAGATGCATGTGAAAATGTAAGATACCAGATTTTTCTACAAAAAGAGAAAAAGACCAGTGCTGAACTACTTGTTGCTACAAGGTAGACTGGAATGACATTTTGAATTGCACTTAACTGCCTTTTTCATACAAAAACACTTCAAATTTCGGCACTTGGTCTTTCAAGTACACCTCACGAACCTTGGCCTCTACCCGTGGACTGAGCGGAAGCAGCTGACCAGAGAGCTATTTCGTGGTCAGGAATGTCTCCAACTCTCAGTAAGTCCTTGGGACATAAAGTGAATTGTGATCTGGCATAGAGTTGGTTTAAAATTCCTTCAAGTAGTTCCAAGTCGGTAAAAACCATCGTCTGTCACACTCATAACAACCGCCAGCAGATTGCATGAGTCACCCTGTCTCTTGTCGACATCTGGGATAGGAACTCACACAGTGACCCCCAAAGGTGTGCAGGAGGAAATTTTTTGTCGGAATCCATTTTCATTTTTTGGTCGGTATATCCAGATTCAATTTAGATCGAATTTTACCTTTGACAGCATTCTCAATATTGAAGCAAAGAGTACATAAAATATTAACATCATAACCTTCTATTTTCTCACTTCTATCTTCTTTACTCTCATGTCCAGAGGTGACATTAACGTTTCAGGTTAAGTTAGGTTAGGAAGTGCTCTGGCTCTTTGTTTGAGGCGAGCATCGAAAGTCACATGACTCGCCTTGCAACATTAAAAGTTACTGCCGGGAATATTTTATACTTTGCCTTTTGGCATTCTATACAATGCCTGTTTTTCACACTTTGTCAGTAACATATATATTATTAACACTAGACATCAAAAATGAAAAGATAATGTGAAAAATATTCATATTTATTTATAGGTATAATAACAATTCTTGCACTGATAATGAAGTAGCAGCAATATAATTGCTTTATGGTAGCCTAGCTTATACACTAAACAATGAATTGTTATAAAATTTCTATGTTATGCTAATTAATTAATAACCATTAATTTTATGCAGTTATGATTTAATACTGCATCTTTGTTTGTTTAGACTGCGAATGGCACCATATATGGTCTGTAAGTGTTGATAAATTTTAACTTTTTATAATAGATGTATGTATATTTTATGGTAGTAAATGATAAAATAGATTAGTATCTACATATATTTTATGCATTTGTGGCATACGTAATTTTATATCTGTATTAAAATTTATCATTTTTGCTTTTGATCTATTATTGTTGTGAATTTGTTGAGAGGGAGATATATCATTATGATGTAACATGTACACTCACAGAATAATGTTCTAAAATATAACAAAATAATTATTATGTTTCAGTGCTCACCTACATATATTGTCTGCATCTTGATTAATGCAATCTTTTGAACAACATTTTGCAAGAAAATTACTCTTTTATGAATTATGAAAGGAATTCATTGAAAAATTATAGTTGAATTAAAACAATTCAATCAGTTGATTTTGCAATGAATTGTCATATGGTGAATCTTTGTTCAATGAATTGTTCATTTGATCAGTTGCCTTTTTGATGAATTGTTTATTTGACAAACTGCTTTTTTGTTGAATTGCGGCTCATTAAACTGAATTATAATTTATGGTTTTTGATAAATTTTCATGGAACCTTTCACAACATATCTGCTAGCAAAAGTTAACATATGCTGATTTACATACATTATTTTAAAGAATTTTTAGTGCTGATAGTATGCTATATATATATATATATATATATATATATATATATATATATATATATATATATATATATATATATATTGTTTAGTATACATGTGCTAAAAATACATTATCTTATTTCCATGCTTCTAATAAAAATATTATAAATAGTTATTATAAAACATTTTTTAGACTGGAAGAATAGATGTCAGCTATCCTCTTGTTGCTGGTCACAAGGGTCCTGTTCTTGATATTGCGTGGTGTCCATTTAATGATAATGTAATTGCTAGTGCATCAGAAGATGGTACTGTAAGAGCATGGCAAATACCTGAAGGTGGTCTTACACGTGCTTTAGTGGATCCTGTAGTTGAATTAGTCGGTCATCAGAGGAGGGTTGGAACAGTTCTGTGGCATCCTTCAGCGAATAATATTTTACTCAGTGCAGGTAATTTACTTCACATTTAGAAGCACTTATTTGTTTATCTTCACCAAATTCTGTATGTTGATGATATCACTTTATTGTTTATTAAAATATATACAGGTATACCTCGGTTAATGTTACCTCTGGTAACGATGTCTGCAATTTCGAGCCCAATTTTTAAGTAAAAATATAAAATTTTTCAGGTCAATGCCTGGCAATCATCTGATTGGCAACTCGTCACATACTCCCAAGCTGTGGGTGTGTGTCTGTTTTAACAGTTTCACACGTCATCCGCATTAATTTAGTCATTGCTTACACTTCATAGGGTGTGTTTCAGTGTGGTGCATTGTAATAAATGGCATATGTTCTCTGATAGCATTATTGTAGATTTTGTAAATATTAATTGATATTTTGTTGTTCTACCCATTTAGTTAAAATGTTAGTCAAGGAAAAGAAAAGCAATTTCTTTAGAAACTAAATTAAATATTGTGCAACATGTTCAAAGGGGTGAAAGAAAATCCAATGTGGGACATTCTTTAGGATTAGCACAGTCAGCTTTAACAACCATACTTAGTCAATCAGAAAAGAAAAAAAAAACAGTCTGCTCAGAATTGTACAGATGTTACAGCAGCAAAATTAGCTCACTTAAGGAGTCCAATTTTAGAAAAAATTGAGAAAAATGTTAAGTTTGTGGATAGATAACATGTCACAATGTCATATACCTTTAACTCAAATGGTGATTCAATAAAAAGCATCATTTTTGTTTAATCACCTGAAATCTAAACAAACTAAAGAAATTGCGGAAAATTTTGCAGCTTCTCGTGTTTGGTTTGAGAAATTTAAAAAATGGGCCTGAATTCATAGTGTAAAATTATCAGGAGAAGTTACAAGTACAGATGCTGAAGCTGCAAATAAGTTTCCAAAAAAACTAAAGGAAATAATTGAACGTGAAAAATTTTCATTAAATTTGGTGTTCAATGTTGACAAAAGCAGTTTGTTCTGGAAACGGCTACCATCAAAAAGCTTCATTTCTATTGAATCAGGCTGGGTTCAAAGTAGCCAAAGACCGTTTAATGTTACTCTTTGGATCAGATGCCTCTGACAAATTTAAAGTTAAATTGTTATCAGTTTACCATTCAGAAAATCCAAAGGTAACATAAGGTAACATAAAAATGAATTTACCTCTAATATGGAAAGCTAATAGAAAAGCGTGGATTGCCAAAGAGTTATTTACTGATTGGTTTGTTAACCATTTTTGTCCAGAAGTGAAACGGTATTGCCAAAGAAATAATTTTGAAGAAAATGCTCTTTTGTTGTTGGACAGTGCTCTGGGACATTCTATTGATCTTAATACATTAGACCAGCGTAGCCCCTTAGGGGCCGTTAGTTTTGTTGAGGTGGGGGGGGGCGAAATAATCAAAACAAATTTAAAAGGTTTTAAGACGAAGCATGGCATGTAAAATGTGTATGTAAGATGCTAAAAATGTAATATGTGCATTTGATTTTTGCAATATTCGCTGTGTATGTTTTGTATTGAATATAAATACAATAAATGTTATAATAATATATGTCTGTATTATGATTTTTTTTTAGTGGGGGCTGTGAAATATTTTAATTTTTCCAAAGAGTCCCTCACATCCATAAATTTGGGAAGCACTGCATTAGACAAATGCATTCCTGTCAAAATTGTCTTTCTCCCAGCAAACACAACTTCCCTGATTCAACTGATGGATCAGGGAGTAATAGCAACATTTAAAGCTTATTATCTGCATGGTACGTTAAGCAGTTTAATTGAACTAGAAGATAAAGAGCAAATGTCAATTAAAACTTTGTGGAGCTTGTTTAACTAGACACAATTGAAAACATTAATAACTCTTGGAAAGAAGTCACTCAGAAATGCTTAAATGGAGTTTGATGCAAATTGTGGCCAGAAGTTGTACTAGAAGAAGAAAATAACATTCAAGAGATTAGAAATTAAGCTATCCAGATGGCTCAATCATTAGGTTTCAAAAATGTTGATAAAAAGGATGTAAGAAATTTATTAAATGCAGAAGATGATGATTTTTTAGTGGAAGATTTAGAAAAACTTGTTAGCAACAAAGCCAAAGAAAATGAAGACAAAATTAAAGAAGTTCCTACCAAAAAAGTATTAGCAACCAAAGATTTAAAGAGGTGCTTGATTGACATTGAAAATGTTTTAAATTTTTTCACTGAAAATGATCCTGATTTAGGAAGAAGGGTTATTGTTAAGCGATCAGTGTTAAATGCAATAAATCCGTAAGAGAAAAAAAGCATAAGCAACCAACTTTCGATTTGAATTTTAAAATGTCATGATTTTATCTTTGTTTGGTATGTAATATTGACTTTTTATTTAATAAAGCTTTTCTTTTTTCAAAAAAAAGTCTTTCATTTTCTTTACGTACGAACGTATCCCTATTATGGCGCCATAGTATTTTTACCTCTGAGAACGAAGTTTAGCTTAACGAAGTAATTTCGTGGAATGCGTCCTCTTCGTTAATCGAGGTATACCTGTACTTCTTAAAGACACACCTTTTGGCTACTTTATATGGAAATATGACATGCATTACTTCAACCTTGGTATCACTTCTGGGTCTGGCTCCTACTGATGACATTTAACAATGTCCATCTTTTGGGCTTCATTCCAGGGAGTAGAGAGGTTCTGCTTGATGGCAGGATTTTGCTTGTCACTTAGTAGATCCAATGATGAGAGTTTAACAAATTTAGTAGTAATCCTTTTGGTCACTCAAAGTTTTTAGAGAGGTATCCCTGCACTTAAACACACCTTAATAAAGGTCAAAACCAGTCTAGGTAGTGGCCCTTCCCATAATGCATAGCAGTATGTGTCCATAAGGATGTGTGTTACATTATGGGATACTAAGGCAATTGATGTGAAGTCATTAGCCTCTATATACAAGTCGCCCAGTTGTGAAGTGACTTCATGTGCAAACACTTCTTTGCTTACACTTGGATAAAGGGTAAAACCAAGAATATAATTTCTTGGCATCTTTAATTTAATGTTCATTGATGCTGTCCAGAAGAGGTTAATCTAATCTGATTAATTGGAAGGCCACTCATCATAGTGGGCAGAGTGGTTAGACTGTTTGCTTTCCAACTAACAGACTGTGGCTTTAAATCCCACCATGGCCTTGGCAATGTTTGTGATTGGGTGGGAGATGAATTTCATCACCTTGTGTTGAGACCACTGTACTGGTTATCGAACCTCTGAAATGGTGGAAAAAGTTCTGTGTTTTGGACTGTAGAGCAAGGTTTCCAGATTATATAAAACAATGAATAAAAAAAATACCAAATTTTTTTAAAAAATCTTGATTCACTCGTGGTTCTAATTATTCTGCAATTATTTCATCTTATTGCCATCTCTACAAATATTTTCAATATTGCTGAACTTGCTGACACTATTTCTTCACTTCTTTCAGGAGAATACCTACAGGAGCAGCTGTTGGTCAACATTCAAACTTACTTTTATTTAACTTTTTTCTCTCCTATTTCAATCCTAACCAACTGCACTTCTTTTCAGTTAAAAATTCTTATGTTGATGCCTGTGTTGAGTTTTTACTTTATTCCAGTAATTGACTTTTCATTGTCTGTCTGTCCTAGTCCCTGATGAAAAGAGCTGTGGAACTTGTTTATACTTGTTTATTTATGCTAGCTGGGCATCACCTTGTGATGCCCAGCTAGCATAAAATTTCATGTTCTTGGTTTAAGCAATACAAAGTATAGTTTGTTTTGACTAAATCTCAAATTGCCAGGCCATCCTTTTTCTTTTAGTATTTATTGAATGTTTACTAACTGCATTCATAAGAACGTTAGTTTGGACATCAGGTCAGAATCTCCCAGTTAATTTTCTATATTCCTAAAAGATTATATCTAATTCTTCTCCACATGGCTTTATAGGACTTGTTGACCTTAAGTTATCCCCTCCCCCAGATCCCAAAACACTCTCTCGAACAACAGCAATTATTACTTTATTTAATGGGCTTTTCATGCAGCTATTAAATATTTTGTGTGTATGTTGTGCTCACAGAGAGTTATTAAAAATGTTAATAAAGGATATAAAATAGTGTCATGGATAATATTAGCTACAAGGGTGGTTACAGCTATAAAGATACATAACAGATACATACATCGATTTCAAATCAATGAATCAAAAGAAATCAAGTTAATGCTAATGTAATGAACTTACCATATGTAAATTATGTAAAGAAAAATGAAGCATTTAATAT